>NC_088417.1:95506855-95806855 GCF_034236695.1 Oncorhynchus nerka | reverse complement strand
ACACACACACAAACATTGACCTGTATGGGAATGTTTGTTCTAGTAATTATATTTCTATGACATGACACACGCCAACCATGATGACCAGCATCCGTTCAATCTTTAAAAAGATTTCAATCTCAAGTCGGCAGAGTATCCTAGTGGTTAGAGTGTAGAGGCGGCAGAGTATCCTAGTGGTTAGAGTGTAGAGGCGGCAGGTAGCCTAGTGGTTAGAGTGTAGAGGCGGCAGGTAGCCTAGTGGTTAGAGTGTAGAGTCGGCAGGGTAGCCTAGTGGTTAGAGTGTAGAGGCGGCAGGGTAGCCTAGTGGTTAGAGTGTAGAGGCGGCAGGGTAGCCTAGTGGTTAGAGTGTAGAGGCGGCAGGGTGGCCTAGTGGTTAGAGTGTAGAGGTGGCAGGTAGCCTAGTGGGTAGAGTGTAGAGGAGGCAGGGTAGCCTAGTGGTTAGAGTGTAGAGGCGGCAGGGTAGCCTAGTGGTTAGAGTGTAGAGGTGGCAGGGTAGCCTAGTGGTTAGAGTGTAGAGGCGGCAGGTAGCCTAGTGGTTAGAGTGTAGAGGTGGCAGGGTAGCCTAGTGGTTAGAGTGTAGAGCCGGCAGGGTAGCCTAGTGGTTAGAGTGTAGAGGCGGCAGGTAGCCTAGTGGTTAGAGTGTAGAGGTGGCAGGTAGCCTAGTGGTTAGAGTGTAGAGGCGGCAGGGTAGCCTAGTGGTTAGAGTGTAGAGGCGGCAGGGTATCCTAGTGGTTAGAGCGTTGGACTAGTAACCAGAAGGTTGCAAGTTCAAACCCCTGAGCTGACAAGGTACAAATCTGTTGTTCTGCCCCTGAACAGGCAGTTAACCCACTGTTCCTAGGCAGTCATTGAAAATAAGAATTTGTTCTTAAATGACTTGCCTAGTTAAATAAAGGTAAAATAAAAAAATTTAAAAAAAATCCTGGTCAAGTACAGTAGTAGATCAGAAAATAAACTAGTTGTGGGGTGTTTAGGTTGTATTTTTAAAATGTATTTTATTTAACTAGGCACGTCAATTAAGAACAAATTGTTATTTACAATGACAGCCTACCGGGGAACAGTAGGTTAACTGCCTCGTTCAGGGGCAGAACGACAGATCTTTGCCTTGTCAGCTCGGGGATTCGATCCAGCAATCTTTCGGCTTACTGGCCCAACGTTATGGATAACCACTAGGCTACCTGCCACCCCAAATTCTTCTTTCAACTCCTCACCATGGTATTAATACCAGTATTGTCCCCTCAGCCAGTAACTTGCAGGTAACAGGGTAAAAAAAAGTCATATTGAGACAAATACGTGTCCACACAGTGTTGAATTCTTCTACAGTTTATTGAGTGCAGAATTTCACCCCGAAGGCCTTCGTCAGGCTTTTCATTGTAATAATAAATGCCTGTGTTATTGTGTGTCTGTCCCTGCAGACTCCAGCACAGCGTGGCTCACCGAGGCAGTGCTGCTTGGTTGTCCTGATGCCAAGCTGGCAGACCTGTGTTTGAGCGAGGAGAACAGCATGTTGATGGAGCTGGCTCTAGGATCGTCTAGGGAGCCTGCCGGAGGCCTGTGGAGGAAGATGAAGGAGTACGCCATCAGCAGGGGTAGGGCTAAGAGGAGACAGATGCATGCACACACGCACGCACACACACACACACGCACATACGCACGCACGTACACACAGATGCATGCACATTCGCATGTACGCACACACACACAGATGCATGCACACACACACACAGATGCATGCACACACACACACACACACAGATGCATGCACATTCGCATGTACACACACACACACACACACACACACACAGTAACACTGTGACATCCTGTGTGGGTGATAATGACTTCAGTGACTGTGAGGGGCTATTCATAAAGTGTGTTGTTTCCAGAGGAAGGACGCTTTATCAGATTATAAAATCATAAAAGCATTATCTCTGGTCTACAGTGTCTTGTTCTTGGGTACCGTCATTCATTAGAGTTATCCTGAATGAATATGATGCTGACGTCACCATCAACCCAATACCTTTTTGAGACTTCTGATTTAGAGAGGTCGTAGGTCATTTGTGGCGTTGTGGTTTTGAATAAACCGTTCTGTGTTATAACCTTGGCAGACTGGGATAACAGCGGTCCCTCGGGTGACTCCCTGTTAGAGACGGCGTGTCGCTGCAGCCTGGCTGCTCTCCTCAAACACACAGGGCTACAGGATGAGGCCTACTGGCAGGACAAGTGAGTGGAGCTGCTTAAATATGCTGTGATAGGATTTTCAAATACAGAGATACAAGTTTTTCTTAAAGGGATACTTCAAGATTTTGGCAATGAAGCCATTTGTCTACTTCCCCAGAGTCAGATGCACTCGTGGATACCAATTTTATGTCTCTGCGTTGCCCAATTGCTGGCTAGCGTTAGCACAATGACTGGGAGATTATGGGTATCTGCCAGAATGGTAGTAGATCCCCATAGACTTCCAGTCATTGCGCTAATGCTAGTTAGCTTTGGCTCACCAAACAAACTCTATCTTCCTTCATACTGGACACAGAGACATACTAATCGCATCCATTAGTTCATCTGACTCTGGGGAAGTAGACAAAGGGCCTCGTTGCCAAAATACCAATGTATCCCATTAATTCTCAGGTACTGAAACCCTACATTTGATCCATTTCTGACTTCATTTCAATCTGTGGCTGGATATTTTATGAGATGTATCCAACATGGGTCTCTAGAGCAGATGAAATGGCTCCAGTCCTTCAATGTGTATTGTGTGTGCCAGGAGAAGGATGTATCATAACGTAATACCTCTTCTCCTTGTCAGGTACGAGCCGTGTGAGATGCTGATAGAGATCTATGAGATGGTGTATAAGATCAGGAGTGCTCTGCTGGCACACAAAGACTCTCCAGTGACTACAGCCAACACACAGGCCCTGGATAACAGTAAACAGGTAGGACTACAGCCAACACACAGGCCCTGGCTAACAGTAAACAGGTAGGACTACAGCCAACACACAGGCCCTGGCTAACAGTAAACAGGTAGGACTACAGCCAACACACAGGCCCTGGCTAACAGCAAACAGGTAGGACTACAGCCAACAACACACAGGCCCTGGCTAACAGCAAACAGGTAGGACTACAGCCAACACACAGGCCCTGGATAACAGTAAACAGGTAGGACTACAGCCAACAAGTAGGCCCTGGCTAACAGCAAACAGGTAGGACTACAGCCAACACACAGGCCCTGGATAACAGTAAACAGGTAGGACTACAGCCAACAAGCAGGCCCTGGCTAACAGTAAACAGGTAGGACTACAGCCAACACACAGGCCCTGGCTAACAGCAAACAGGTAGGACTACAGCCAACACACAGGCCCTGGCTAACAGCAAACAGGTAGGACTACAGCCAACACACAGGCCCTGGCTAACAGCAAACAGGTAGGACTACAGCCAACACACAGGCCCTGGCTAACAGCAAACAGGTAGGACTACAGCCAACAAGCAGGCCCTGGCTAACTGCAAACAGGTAGGACTACAGCCAACAAGCAGGCCCTGGATAACAGCAAACAGGTAGGACTACAACCAAACACACAGGCCCTGGCTAACAGCAAACAGGTAGGACTACAGCTAACACACAGGCCCTGGCTAACAGTAAACAGGTAGGACTACAGCCAACACACAGGCCCTGGCTAACAGCAAACAGGTAGGACTACAGCTAACACACAGGCCCTGGCTAACAGTAAACAGGTAGGACTACAGCCAACAAGCAGGCCCTGGCTAACAGTAAACCGGTAGGACTACAGCCAACAAGCAGGCCCTGGCTAACAGCAAACAGGTAGGACTACAGCCAACACACAGGCCCTGGCTAACAGCAAACAGGTAGGACTACAGCCAACACACAGGCCCTGGCTAACAGCAAACAGGTAGGACTACAGCCAACACACAGGCCCTGGCTAACAGCAAACAGGTAGGACTACAGCCAACACACAGGCCCTGGCTAACAGTAAACAGGTAGGACTACAGCCAACACACAGGCCCTGGCTAACAGTAAACAGGTAGGACTACAGCCAACACACAGGCCCTGGCTAACAGCAAACAGGTAGGACTACAGCCAACAAGCAGGCCCTGGCTAACAGTAAACAGGTAGGACTACAGCCAACAAGCAGGCCCTAGCTAACAGCAAACCGGTATTACCCATGAACAGATAGCTACTGGACAGATGTGCAGGACTGTTAGCCAGGATTCTTCCTATGGCATTGAGGAGTACACCACATCAGTCATTGGCTTCATCAATAAGGGCATCAATGACGTCGTCCCCACAGTGACCGTACGTACCCCAACCAGAAGCCATGGAGCAACATCCACACTGAGCTAAAGGGAGGAGCTGCCGCTTTCAAGGAGCGCGACCCGGAAGCCTATAAGAAATCCCGCCATGCCCTCTGACGAACCATCAAACAGGCAAAGTGTCAATACAGGACTAAGATCGAATCGTACTACACCGGCTCCGATGCTCGTCGGATGTGGCAGAGCCTGCAAACCATTACAGACTACAAAGGGAAGCACAGCCGAGAGCTGCCCAGTGACACGAGCCTACCAGATAAATTACTTCTATGCTCGCTTCGAGGCAAAAAACACTGAAACATGCATGAGAGCACCAGCTGTTCCCGGAAGACTGTGTGATCACGCTCTCCAAAGTCGATGTGAGTAAGACCTTCAAACAGATCAACATTCACAAGGCCGCAGGGCCAGACGGATTACCAGGACGTGTACTGCGAGCATGCACTGACCAACTGGCAAGTGTCTTCACTCCCTGTCCGAGTCTGTAATACCAAGATGTTTTAACAGACCACCATAGTCCCTGTGCCCAAGAACACTAAGGTAACCTGCCTAAATGTCTACCGACCCGTAGCACTTACGTCTGTAGCCATGAAGTGCTTTGAAAGGCTGGCCATGGCTCACATCAACACCACCATCCCAGAAAACCTAGACCCACTCCAATTTGCATAACACCCTAACAGATCCACAGATGATGCAGTCTCTATTGCACTCCACACTGCCCTTTCCCACCTGGACAAAGGAACACCTATGTGAGAATGTTTTTCATTGACTGCAGCTCAGCATTCAACACCATAGTGACATCAAAGCTCATCACTAAACTAAGAACCCTGGGACTAAACACCTCCCTCTGCACCTGGATCCTGGACTTCCTGACGGGCCACCCCCAGGTGGTAAGTGTAGGTAACAACACATCCACCACGCTGATCCTCAACACATGGCCCCTCAGGGATGCGTGCTCAGTCCCCTCCTGTACTCCCTGTTCACTCATGACTGCACGGCCAGGCATGACTCCAACACCATCATTAAGGTGAAAGCACCAATTTGTAAGTCGCTCTGGATAAGAGCGTCTGCTAAATGACTTAAATGTAAATGTTTGCCGATGACACCACAGTGGTAGGCCTGATCAACAACGAGACAGCCTATAGGGAGGTGGTCAGAGACCTGGCCATGTGGTGCCAGGACAACAACCTCTCCCTCAATGTGATCAAGAAAGATGAGATGATTGTGGACTACAGGAAAAAGAGGACCGAGCACGCCCCTATTCTCATCGACGGGGCTGCAGTGGAGGAGGTTGAGAGCTTCAAGTTCCACGTCCACATCACCAACAAACTAACATGGTCCAAGCACACCAAGACAGTCGTGAAGAGGGTACGACAAAACCTATTCCCCCTCAGGAGACTGAAAATATTTGGCATGGGTCCTCAGATCCTCAAAAGATTCTACAACTGCATCGTCGGTTGCATCACTGCCTGGGATGGCAACTTCTCAGCCTCTGACCGCAAGGCACTACAGAGGGTAGTGTGTTCATCCCAGTACATCACTGGGACCAAGCTTCCTGCCATCCAGGACCTCTATACCAGGCGGTGTCAGAGGAATGCCCTAACAAAAGACCCTAGCCACCCTAGTCATAGACTGTTCTAGCGGTACCGGAGTGCCAAGTCTAGGTCCAAGAGGCTTCTAAAACAGCTACTACCACCCAAGCCATAAGACTTTTGATAATCTAATCAAATGGCTACCCAGACTATTCGCAGACTATCCTCCCCCTCTTATACTCCGCTGCTACTCTCTGTTGTTATGATCTATGCATAGTCACTTTAATAACTCTACCTACATGAACATATTACCTCAACTAACCGGTGCCCCCACACATTGACACTGTACCGGTACCTCCTGTATATAGTCTCGCTATTGTTATTTTTGTTATTGTACTGCTGCACTCAAACTACTTGTTACTTTTATTTCTTATTCATATTTTTGTAACTGCATTATTGGTTAGGGGCTTGTAAGCAAGCATTTCACTATAAGGTGAAATGTGACTAACATTTGATTTGACTTAATGTCAAGACAGTTTTCTGAATGATATCTCCATTCAACCTGAAGAGCTAACCTGAAGAGCTGTCTCATGCTGTCTCTCATGTAACTGTCTCATGCTGTCTCTCATGTCACTGTCTCATACTGTCTCTCGTCACTGTCTCATGCTGTCTCATGTAACTGTCTCATGCTGTCTCTCATGTAACTGTCTCATACTGTCTCATGTAACTGTCTCATGCTGTCTCATGTAGCTGTCTCATGTAACTGTCTCATGCTGTCTCTCATGTAACTGTCTCATACTGTCTCTCATGTCACTGTCTCATGCTGTCTCTCATGTAACTGTCTCATGCTGTCTCTCGTCACTGTCTCATACTGCCTCTCATGTAACTGTCTCATGCTGTCTCATGTAGCTGTCTCTCATGTAACTGTCTCATGCTGTCTCTCGTCACTGTCTCATGCTGTCTCTCGTCACTGTCTCATGCTGTCTCTCGTCACTGTCTCATACTGTCTCTCGTCACTGTCTCATACTGCCTCATGTAACTGTCTCATGCTGTCTCTCGTCACTGTCTCATGCTGTCTCATGTAACTGTCTCATGCTGTCTCATGTTACTGTCTCATGCTGTCTCATGTTACTGTCTCATACTGTCTCTCATGTAACTGTTTCATGCTGTCCCATGTAACTGTCTCATACTGTCTCATGTTACTGTCTCTCATGTAACTGTCTCATGCTGTCTCATGTTACTGTCTCATACTGTCTCTCATGTTACTGTCTCATACTGTCTCTCATGTCACTGTCTCATACTGTCTCTCATGTAACTGTTTCATGCTGTCCCATGTCACTGTCTCATGCTGTCTCATGTTACTGTCTCATGCTGTCTCATGCTACTGTCTCATGCTGTCTCTCATGTAACTGTCTCATGCTGTCTCTCATGTAACTGTCTCATGCTGTCTCTCATGTAACTGTCTCATGCTGTCCCATGTCACTGTCTCATGCTGTCCCATGTCACTGTCTCATGCTGTCTCTCATGTAACTGTCTCATACTGTCTCATGTTACTGTCTCATGTTGTCTCTCATGTTACTGTCTCTCATGTTACTATTTCATGCTGTCTCTCGTTACTGTCTCATGCTGTCTCTCGTTACTGTCTCATGCTGTCTCATGTCACTGTCTCATGCTGTCTCATGTCACTGTCTCATGCTGTCTCATGTCACTGTCTCATGCTGTCTCATGTAACTGTCTCATGTCACTGTCTCATGCTGTCTCATGTAACTGTCTCATGTCACTGTCTCATGCTGTCTCATGTCACTGTCTCTCATGTAACTGTCTCATACTGTCTCATGTAACTGTCTCATACTGTCTCTCGTTACTGTCTCATGCTGTCTCTCATGCTGTCTCTCATGTAACTGTCTCATACTGTCTCATGTAACTGTCTCATGCTGTCTCATGTAGCTGTCTCTCATGTAACTGTCTCATGCTGTCTCATGTAACTGTCTCATACTGTCTCTCATGTAACTGTCTCATACTGTCTCTCATGTCACTGTCTCATGCTGTCTCTCATGTAACTGTCTCATGCTGTCTCTCATGTCACTGTCTCATGCTGTCTCATGTAGCTGTCTCATGTAACTGTCTCATGCTGTCTCTCGTCACTGTCTCATACTGTCTCTCGTCACTGTCTCATACTGCCTCTCATGTAACTGTCTCATGCTGTCTCATGTAACTGTCTCATGCTGTCTCATGCAGCTGTGTCTCATGCTGTCTCATGCAGCTGTCTCTCATGTAACTGTCTCATGCTGTCTCTCGTCACTGTCTCATACTGTCTCTCGTCACTGTCTCATACTGTCTCTCGGCACTGTCTCATACTGTCTCTCGTCACTGTCTCATGCTGTCTCTCGTCACTGTCTCATACTGTCTCTCGTCACTGTCTCATACTGTCCCATGTCACTGTCTCATGCTGTCCCATGTTACTGTCTCATGTTGTCTCATGTTACTGTCTCTCATGTTACTATTTCATGCTGTCTCTCGTTACTGTCTCATGCTGTCTCTCATGTCACTGTCTCATGCTGTCTCATGTTACTGTCTCTCATGTCACTGTCTCATGCTGTCTCTCGTCACTGTCTCATACTGTCTCTCGTCACTGTCTCATACTGTCTCTCGTCACTGTCTCATGCTGTCTCTCGTCACTGTCTCATACTGTCATGTTGTCTCATGTTACTGTCTCTCATGTTACTATTTCATGCTGTCTCTCGTTACTGTCTCATGCTGTCTCTCATGTCACTGTCTCATGCTGTCTCATGTCACTGTCTCTCATGTCACTGTCTCATGCTGTCTCTCGTCACTGTCTCATACTGTCTCTCGTCACTGTCTCATACTGTCTCTCGTCACTGTCTCATACTGTCTCTCGTCACTGTCTCATGCTGTCTCTCGTCACTGTCTCATACTGTCTCATGTTGTCTCTCATGTTACTGTCTCTCATGTTACTATTTCATGCTGTCTCTCGTTACTGTCTCATGCTGTCTCTCATGTCACTGTCTCATGCTGTCTCATGTCACTGTCTCATGCTGTCTCATGTTACTGTCTCTCATGCTGTCTCATGTTACTGTCTCTCATGTCACTGTCTCATGCTGTCTCTCATGCCACTGTCTCTCATGCTGTCCCATGCCACTGTCTCTCATGCTGTCCCATGTAACTGTCTCATGCTGTCTCTCATGTCACCGTCTCATACTGTCTCTTCTATTCCTTCCAGAGTCCCAGTGGGCAGGACCGGCAGGAACCGGGTCCCTCTGGTAGGGAGCAGCAGGCGGACCGGGGGAAAGATCAGGACCCTGAGATGGGGGGTCACAGTGGAGGTCACGGGACTCACCAGGGAGGGCAGTTCCTCCCCACGACTGCAGAACACAACCAGGAGGAGGGGCCAGAGGAGGACACACCCAGCATCAGCAGTATGTACCTGCCGGGTAAACTGGGCCATGTCCTTGGTCTTTGTTTGTCGCATGATGATTTTGAAGTGTAGTACACACACACTCTCCTACCTAAATCTCCCCATCCCTGTTTGCCAAATAGAGGTTCTCCAGTGCTTCCTGGCCACGCGGGAGGCCATGCAGCTACAGCAGAACGAGACTGTCTACGAGTCTTCCGGGACCTCCACCCTCCCCAGCAGCATAGAGAGCCCCGGTACCCCAGAAAGAGAGCCCCCTAACACGCAGGGCTGGGAGTGGCGGAGGGGGTCTGAAGAGGGCATGTCATTCCCTGTAGCCTGCCACCTGGTTGTGTCTCGCTGTGTGTTTCTCCTCTTGGGGGTCCGGCCCGCGTGGCAGGAACAGAGTGAAGAGACAGGGCAGGCGGAGAGCACTGGAGCCAGGTGAGTGGGTCTGTGGATGGGGGGAAGGAGTCGGGTGTGTGTCGTGGGTGGGGTTGTGGGTTTGGGCATTGGTGTCAATGTGTGTGTGTGGGTGGGGTTGTGGGTTTGGGCATTGGTGTCAATGTGTGTGTGTGTTGTGGGGTTGTGGGTTTGGGCATTGGTGTCAATGTGTGTGTGTGTTGTGGGGTTGTGGGTTTGGGCATTGGTGTCAATGTGGGTTGTGGGTGGGGTTGTGGGTTTGGGCATTGGTGTCAATGTGTGTGTGGGTTGTGGGTGGGGTTGTGGGTTTGGGCATTGGTGTCAATGTGTGTGTGTGTTGTGGGTGGGGTTGTGGGTTTGGGCATTGGTGTCAATGTGTGTGTGTGGGTTGTGGGTGGGGTTGTGGGTTTGGGCATTGGTGTCAATGTGTGTGTGTGTTGTGGGTGGGTGGGGTTGTGGGTTTGGGCATTGGTGTCAATGTGTGTGTATTTCAGTACATTAGCCCTAGTATTCATTGTTGTTTAATCTACTATAAATTACTGCTCTGCTTTCTACAGGAAATCAACTTCATCTACAGATTCCCTACTCAGCCCAAAGGCCGAACAGAGCAGATTCACCTTGGGCAGTAGAAAACCATCTGCAGGCCAGTCCAGAAACTCCTTCAAGAATAGAATGGGTACTAAATCACTCACCGAATATGATCTAACTATCAATCCAGGAAGTACAGTCACACACAATAGAAGATGGAATGAGAGGTCTAGGCCCAGTTTCTGTAAAGCACTTTGGGACAACTGAGGATGTAGAAAGGGCTTTATAACCACATTTGATTGATTGATTGATTGATTGGATGAGAGGTCTAGGCCCAGTTTCTGTAAAGCACTTTGGGACAACTGAGGATGTAGAAAGGGCTTTATAACCACATTTGATTGATTGATTGATTGATTGATTGGATGAGAAGTCTAGGCCCAGTTTCTGTAAAGCACTTTGGGACAACTGAGGATGTAGAAAGGGCTTTATAACCACATTTGATTGATTGATTGATTGATTGGATGAGAGGTCTAGGCCCAGTTTCTGTAAAGCACTTTGGGACAA
Organism: Oncorhynchus nerka; assembly: GCF_034236695.1. Taxonomy (NCBI): domain Eukaryota; kingdom Metazoa; phylum Chordata; class Actinopteri; order Salmoniformes; family Salmonidae; genus Oncorhynchus; species Oncorhynchus nerka. The sequence goes on along the minus strand of NC_088417.1, from coordinate 95,796,079 downwards.
CTGAGGATGTAGAAAGGGCTTTATAACCACATTTGATTGATTGATTGATTGATTGGATGAGAAGTCTAGGCCCAGTTTCTGTAAAGCACTTTGGGACAACTGAGGATGTAGAAAGGGCTTTATAACCACATTTGATTGATTGGATGAGAAGTCTAGGCCCAGTTTCTGTAAAGCACTTTGGGACAACTGAGGATGTAGAAAGGGCTTTATAACCACATTTGATTGATTGATTGATTGATTGGATGAGAAGTCTAGGCCCAGTTTCTGTAAAGCACTTTGGGACAACTGAGGATGTAGAAAGGGCTTTATAACCACATTTGATTGATTGATTGATTGGATGAGAGGTCTAGGCCCAGTTTCTGTAAAGCACTTTGGGACAACTGAGGATGTAGAAAGGGCTTTATAACCACATTTGATTGATTGATTGATTGATTGGATGAGAGGTCTAGGCCCAGTTTCTGTAAAGCACTTTGGGACAACTGAGGATGTAGAAAGGGCTTTATAACCACATTTGATTGATTGATTGGATGAGAAGTCAACTATTATAACCCCTGACCTCTGACCCTCCCTCAGGTCTACCACTGTGTTCCCTGGGCATCATGAAGGATGCGTGGGAGCGGCTACGCCAGTGCATCAGCCCCACCACCAGCTCCATGTGCCAGGGCGGGGCGGGCAGCTCGTCCAGCGTGCTCAGCCAGGTCTTTCACTTTCTGTGTGGGAGCCTGCTCCGTCCGACCCCACCCTCCTCGTTACTGGAGAGAGAGGCAGGCAGCCAGGCAGACCCCAAGGCCATCACATTGGCCATGTACCAACAACAGCAGAGGGCAGAGGTAAGTATTTATAAAAACCGATACAGTTACACATCGCAATATTATTTTTGGACAATATTATTATTGATATTTGTCTGCAAGTAAACAATCAGTAAAAAATAATCAATAAAACTACTGTAGGCAGCGTTTGCTAGAGCTAGTCGGCTTTAGCAACGCCACTATTTCTCATCCCATTGCTTGTTTTCCAGCTTGTTTATAAATAGCGAGCTAATATGTTTTCAGCACTTTTAATTCCATGGCTGATCAAAACATGCTCTATCTTGTTTCTCTGCAGCAGACTTGGTGAGCGATTAAATTGTAATAAATACAAATTGCAGTATTGTACCGAAAAAAAAACATAGAATTGTGAGAAATGCAATACATATCGGTACCTAAGTATTTTTGATATATCGTAAGGTCCCTGGCAATTCCCAGCCCTAGAAACTAAATACCTTATTTTAAGTGACTGCGCTAAGTGGAGGGGCTATTCTCCCTGCTGCAGCATTGTAGAATCATGATCAAAGACTTGAATATAAGGATATTTATTTATTTTAACAATTTATTGAGAGCACATTCTCTTTTACAAAACAACCTTAGTTGTCCGTTCGTTCAACATGGAGGGTTACAATAATGCTAGTAAAACACTATGATTCTCTTGTGCTCAGGTCCGTCTAGAGGCGTTGTGCCAGATCTCTTCCTTCCTGTCTGAGATGGAGGAGAAGAGTAGTGGTTCAGGCTCCTCTCCTCCCTTGCGGTTCCCTGGCTTGTTACAATCTGTTCAACTGCAGTTCCTGTCTGGCTGCTTCGGACTGGGGACACCTATCACAGGAGGCCAGTCTGGAGACAACGACCAGATGTACCACTACACTGTGAGTTAGACCAGATGAACCACTACACTGTGAGTTAGACCAGATGAACCACTACACTGTGAGTTAGACCAGATGAACCACTACACTGTGAGGTAGACCAGATGAACCACTACACTGTGAGTTAGACCAGATGTACCACTACACTGTGAGTTGGACCAGATGAACCACTACACTGAGTTAGACCAGATGTACCACTACACTGTGAGTTAGACCAGATGAACCACTACACTGTGAGTTAGACCAGATGAACCACTACACTGTGAGTTAGACCAGATGAACCACTACACTGTGAGGTAGACCAGATGAACCACTACACTGTGAGTTAGACCAGATGTACCACTACACTGTGAGTTGGACCAGATGAACCACTACACTGAGTTAGACCAGATGTACCACTACACTGTGAGTTAGACCAGATGAACCACTACACTGTGAGTTAGACCAGATGTACCACTACACTGTGAGTTAGACCAGATGAACCACTACACTGAGTTAGACCAGATGAACCACTACACTGTGAGTTAGACCAGATGAACCACTACACTGTGCGTTAGACCAGATGTACCACTACACTGTGCGTTAGACCAGATGAACCACTACACTGTGAGTTAGACCAGATGAACCACTACACGGTGAGTTAGACCAGATGTACCACTACGCTGTGAGTTAGACCAGATGAACCACTACACTGTGAGTTAGACCAGATGAACCACTACACTGTGAGTTAGACCAGATGAACCACTACACTGTGAGTTAGACCAGATGCACCACTACACTGTGAGGTAGACCAGATGAACCACTACACTGAGTTAGACCAGATGAACCACTACACTGTGAGTTAGACCAGATGAACCACTACACTGTGAGTTAGACCAGATGAACCACTACACTGTGAGTTAGACCAGATGAACCACTACACTGTGAGTTAGACCAGATGAACCACTACACTGTGAGTTAGACCAGATGAACCACTACACTGTGAGGTAGACCAGATGAACCACTACACTGTGAGTTAGACCAGATGAACCACTACACGGTGAGTTAGACCAGATGAACCACTACACTGAGTTAGACCAGATGAACCACTACACGGTGAGTTAGACCAGATGAACCACTACACGGTGAGTTAGACCAGATGCACCACTACACTGTGAGGTAGACCAGATGAACCACTACACTGTGAGTTAGACCAGATGCACCACTACACTGTGAGGTAGACCAGATGAACCACTACACTGAGTTAGACCAGATGAACCACTACACTGTGAGTTAGACCAGATGAACCACTACACTGTGAGTTAGACCAGATAAACCACTACACTGTGAGTTAGACCAGATGAACCACTACACTGTGAGTTAGACCAGATGAACCACTACACTGTGAGTTAGACCAGATGAACCACTACACTGTGAGGTAGACCAGATGAACCACTACACTGTGAGGTAGACCAGATGAACCACTACACTGTGAGTTAGACCAGATGAACCACTACACGGTGAGTTAGACCAGATGAACCACTACACTGAGTTAGACCAGATGAACCACTACACGGTGAGTTAGACCAGATGAACCACTACACGGTGAGTTAGACCAGATGAACCACTACACGGTGAGTTAGACCAGATGAACCACTACACGGTGAGTTAGACCAGATGAACCACTACACGGTGAGTTAGACCAGATGAACCACTACACGGTGAGTTAGACCAGATGAACCACTACACTGTGAGTTAGACCAGATGAACCACTACACTGTGAGTTAGACCAGATGAACCACTACACTGTGAGTTAGACCAGATGAACCACTACACTGTGAGTTAGACCAGATGAACCACTACACTGAGTTAGACCAGATGAACCACTACACTGAGTTAGACCAGATGAACCACTACACTGTGAGTTAGACCAGATGAACCACTACACTGTGAGTTAGACCAGATGAACCACTACACTGAGTTAGACCAGATGAACCACTACACTGTGCGTTAGACCAGATGAACCACTACACTGTGCGTTAGACCAGATGAACCACTACACTGTGCGTTAGACCAGATGAACCACTACACTGTGAGTTAGACCAGATGAACCACTACACTGTGAGTTAGACCAGATGAACCACTACACTGTGAGTTAGACCAGATGAACCACTACACTGTGAGTTAGACCAGATGTACCACTACACTGTGAGTTAGACCAGATGAACCACTACACGGTGAGTTAGACCAGATGAACCACTACACTGTGAGTTAGACCAGATGAACCACTACACTGTGAGTTAGACCAGATGAACCACTACACTGTGAGTTAGACCAGATGAACCACTACACTGTGAGTTAGACCAGATGTACCACTACACTGTGAGTTAGACCAGATGAACCACTACACTGTGAGTTAGACCAGATGAACCACTACACGGTGAGTTAGACCAGATGAACCACTACACTGTGAGTTAGACCAGATGTACCACTACACGGTGCGTTAGACCAGATGTACCACTACACTGTGAGTTAGACCAGATGAACCACTACACGGTGAGTTAGACCAGATGTACCACTACACTGTGAGTTAGACCAGATGAACCACTACACTGTGAGGTAGACCAGATGAACCACTACACGGTGCGTTAGACCAGATGTACCACTACACTGTGAGTTAGACCAGATGAACCACTACACGGTGAGTTAGACCAGATGAACCACTACACTGTAAATTCAGTTACGTATCATCACTGCACAGGGACACGCACCATAGTAGTAGATAGTAATTACTTGAGCAAACACAAACAAGCTGGGTCAGCAGGTAGTCTAGTGGTTCGAGCGTTGAGCCAGCCAGAAAGGTTGCTGGATCGAATCCCAGAGCTGACAAGGTAAAAATCTGTCGTTCTGCCCCTGAACAAGGCAGTTAACCCACTGTTCCTAGGCCGTCATTGTAAATACGAATTAGTTCTTAACTGACTTGCCTCGTTAAATAAAGGTAAAATAAAATGCATTTTAAAATGTTGACGTTGGTAGTATGAACAATGCGTTAAGGAAGGGGACCCATCACATGTAGAAAAGTAGTTCTTTCCTGTGTGCTGACAAGGACGAGAGTCACTGGCACGCGCTAAATACTGCTGAGATCTAGTTCTGCCGGGTGACAATCGTCATTTCAAGTTGATCGTGTAGTATTTTAATGTTACGCCGATTGTATTTCTGTCCCCAGTCTGGGACCCAGTCGGCGTCTATGTTTACCCAGAGAGAGCTGCAGTCTGCTGCCCACACCCTCTACCAGCAGGTGGTCCGAGTCCTGAGACAGAAGGTCCTCACGGAGAGGGAACAGACAGGTTGGGGTCCAAATATATTATAGAACACATTTACTTTAGACTGGTTCAAGATCTGTTTGTTTCCCGGATAGCCAACTCTTTTGGCCATTGGCCAGACGGCACGAACAGATCTGGCTACAGTAACATGACTCCAGGGTCTGCTTCCGTACATTCATAAATCCATCCCTAACAGGGATTTTCTCTTGCCTGATCCCAGATATGTTTGTGATGTCTTACCATCTCGGTCATAGGAGTTGCCTCCACGGCATAAACAGGTCTGGGATCAGACTAGCAGTGTGTCCACCCAGACTTTATCTCTTTTTTTTGTGTATTCCCTCTCTTTCTCAGGCTCCTACCAGCCTCTACTGTTGGCCACAGTGTTTGCCTTGAATTTCCACTACCAGCCAGTAGATCTGGTGGTGGTCTGTAAGTCTGGCATCCTGGAGATCCTGTCGTTGCTGACAGACAACACGTGTGTTCTGATGAACCAGCGCTGGCTAGTAGCCTCTGTGTCAGGAAGCATGCTGCTGAATGGAGCCGTAAAACTGGCCTGTGCCCGGCTACTGCAGATACTGGCCATCGCTGCTAGGTGAGTAGACTCGACAGGGATGAGGAAAGGAAATAGGAAAGGAACTAGGACGCCAGGTGAGAATGCTGCCGAGTGGAGGTGTCGAGCTGGCCTGCTGGAGATGCTGGCCAACGCTGATCGTTATATAGCTGCCTTGTTTAGTGCACAACAGCAGGACATGACATCTAGGATACTTAGAATCCCACCAGATGTATTTATTTAACCAGCGACCTTCTAGTTGCAGACCTGGCTTCTCTAACCTCTAGACTACCTCCCGCCTAACTGATGTGTGTGTGTGTGTGTGTGTGTGTGTGTGTGTGTGTGTGTGTGTGTGTGTTGTGTGTGTGTTCTGTCCCCCAGTTCGTGTGAGGACTCCCTGCCTCTGGACGTGTCTCAGGCCCTGCTGGATGTGATGTGTGAGCAGCTCCAGAGTCTGTTACACATGGTCCACCAGCAGGAGGCGCTGGAGAACACGGCAACAGAGGAAGCAGACCAGGACACCTCCACCAAGAGGATCCGGATAGAGGGTGAGGCAACGTTAGAGGGGGAAATACTTACTTGTACTTAGGCCTTTAAATTCCATGGCCACATAGGGGGAGATGACCTATTTGTTGCATAGAGTAGGCTGGTTATGACTTTAATGTGTGTTTGTTCTGAGTAAAAAATAAAATAAAAAAGTATTCACTGTTCCTTATGAACGCCATTGTTGTGGCCCAGTATGAGATGTTAGCTGGAGTGGACATAATGTCAGGTGGGATGAACCTTCACAGTTTACATTTCTCTGTAGGGATGGAGATGGTGCGGAGCAGTAGGGTCATTGAGTCTCAGCTCGCTGACTTCTTGGTATTCCTGAGGCGTATCCTGTCGCTAAGGGTGACCAAGAGAGTCTCTGCCTTCATCAAGTGGATCGATCCACTCATGACCATCATCTCACATAAGTGCTCTTCTGGTAAGGGCTGAACGCAGTCAACTCCGTTCTGTTTCTCTTTACACTGCGGAAAATTGTAATTCAGAAGATTGTGGGGATGTGTCATGTCTCTGCACTTGTATCACCTTTTAAAATGTTTATCAAATATAACTTGATCACCTGCTTGAAATGGAGATGTGACCTTTCTATTAGGTTCTCCACGATTCCGGAACTTGAGAACCAAACTGTTAGCCTTCCACATTCTGGAAGGTCTGTTACCGGCCTGTTCTGATACAGCACAGATTGAACAGGTGAGACCACATATTAGTCTACTGTCTCTGTCTGTCTGAGACCACAGAGTAGTCTACTGTCTCTGTCTGATAAAGACCACAGAGTATTCTACTGTCTGTCTGATAAAGACCAGAGTATTGTACTGTCTCTGTCTGTCTGATAAAGACCAGAGTATTGTACTGTCTCTGTCTGTCTGAGACCACAGAGTATTATACTGTCTCTGTCTGTCTGAGACCACAGAGTATTGTACTGTCTCTGTCTGTCTGAGACCACAGAGTATTGTACTGTCTCTGTCTGTCTGAGACCACAGAGTATTCTACTGTCTCTGTCTGATAAAGACCACAGAGTATTCTACTGTCTCTGTCTGATTAAGACCACAGAGTATTCTACTGTCTCTGTCTGTCAGACCACAGAGTAGTCTACTGTCTCTGTCTGATAAAGACCTCAGAGTATTGTACTGTCTCTCTGTACCTACCAGTTATAAAGCATGGAACTTACTTGTTTTCTCCTCTTCCATTTTTCCCCTCCCTCCCCTTTTCAGATAGTTGATCAGCTGTTTGGGCTTCTCTCAGTGTGTATGTGGGAGGAGCCTTTAGCTGTGAAGAAGAACCAAGAGAAAACAGCAGAGAGCTCCAACAGGGTATTCACAGTTACAATATCATGGACATTTTATGAACTTTGTGTGGTGTTTGTTGAGTTTGAGTAATGTGGTCCTGTGTATCTCAGTTGGTAGCTTAATGGTCGTGGGTCAGGAACGTACTGTAAGGTCGTGGATTAGGAACCTACTATAAGGTCGTGGGTCAGGAACGTACTGTAAGGTCGTGGGTCAGGAACGTACTGTAAGGTCGTGGGTCAGGAACGTACTGTAAGGTCGCGGGTCAGGAACGTACTGTAAGGTCGCGGGTCAGGAACGTACTGTAAGGTCGCGGGTCAGGAACGTACTGTAAGGTCGCGGGTCTGGAACGTCCCTGTAAGGTCGCGGGTCAGGAACGTCCCTGTAAGGTCGCGGGTCAGGAACGTACTGTGAGGTCGCGGGTCAGGAACGTACTGTGAGGTCGCGGGTCAGGAACGTACTGTGAGGTCGCGGGTCAGGAACGTACTGTGAGGTCGCGGGTCAGGAACGTACTGTGAGGTCGCGGGTTAGGAACGTACTGTGAGGTCGCGGGTTAGGAACGTACTGTGAGGTCGCGGGTTAGGAACGTACTGTGAGGTCGCGGGTTAGGAACGTACTGTGAGGTCGCGGGTTAGGAACGTACTGTGAGGTCGCGGGTTAGGAACGTACTGTGAGGTCGCGGGTCAGGAACCTACTCTAAGTCACTTAGGATAAAAGCGTATGCTAAATGGTATACATGTTCATGCTGTGTTCCAGGTCCCAGGAAGTGAAGATGAGTCTATTCCTATTGGAGACTTCTCCTTTGACCCCTACAAGCTGATCTGCTGCTCGTTGGAGAGCGGCAACGTCCTGTCTCATGGATCAGGAGGGAAGGGGTATGGCCTCGCCACCACAGCCATCAACTCCGGCTGCTTCATATGGAAGGTAAGGGGGGGGGTATTAAAGTACTTTATTTAATGAGGAAAATGTACAGGATAATATAAGATGGCTCAGAAGGGAAGGTGTACGGCCTCGTCGCTACCGCCTTGCCACTTCATCACCTCAGGCTGCTTTTTATGGACGGTAGACTGTCTGTACTAGTTAATCAGTGTGTTTGAGAGGATCCATTTGAGCAAGGTGAGGCACAGCATCTCTAATCTGGATCGTACTGAGTAGTAGTAGTAGTATTTTAGGATTCAAGGTGAGGCACAGAATCGCTAATCAAAAATCGAATCAAATGTGATTTGTCAGATGCACAGAATACAACATGTGTAAACCTTACTGTGAAATTCTTACTTACAAGCTCTTAACCAACAATGCTTTAAGAAAAAAAGTAACAAATAATCAAAGAGCAGCAGTAAAATAACAATAGCGAGGCTATATACAGGGGGTACTGGTACAGAGTCAATGTTATGGGGCCACAGGTTAGTCTAGGTAGTCTTGATCATACTGAGTAGAAGTATTTAGGATGCAATGTGATTTGTAGATAAGTGATTCTGTACAGTTTGACTACAATGTCAATGATTAAATCATGAAATCGGGCAACATTGTATCCTCCTAATTCCACTTCTTCATCACCCTCCTCCAGTTCAACATCACCAAGGAGAACAAAGGGAACGAGGGCACTTGTATCGGAGTGTCTCGCTGGCCCATCCGGGACTACAACCACCGCACCACCACAGACATGTGGCTGTACCGGGCCTACAGCGGTAGTCTGTATCACGGAGGGGAGCTGGGCCGGGCCCTGCCATCTTTCACTCAGGGAGACACCATCACCTGCATCCTGGACATGGAGGCTAGAACCATCTCTTTTGCCAAGAACAACAAGGTCTGTATACTTTACAGCCTGGGGAGGAAAGGAATTCAATTCAACCCAATTAAATTCAGTTTATTATTATTAATTATTACGATACAATAAAATACTTTTATTGTCGATTTCCATGACATTTGTTGCTGGCAGGCATAGGATATTCGTCTGAATATCATTAGGACATGCCTAATATTGTGTCTTGTTGACAGGAGCCTAAGTTGGCTTTTGAAGGTGTGGAGGCCACGGAGTTGTACCCTTGTGTGTTATTCTACAGCAGCAACCCTGGAGAGAAGGTGTGTGTGTGTGTGTGTGTGTGTGTGTGTGTGTGTGTGTGTGTGTCTTTAATTGGCTCTTTTAATACAAGGTAGATGTCTATGTAACATTTTGAAGTTACAAGCATAATGCTATCAGTCTGCTTTCAATGGACTAAAGTAGGACTCACCACTACCCTGCTCTACCCCTAGGTGGCGCTGTGTGACCTCCAGATGAGAGGCATGCCCAGTGACCTGCTGCCTGGCGAACCACTGTGTTCCCCCCGCACCACAGTACTGCTGGAGGCCACGGTGCAGCTCCTCCGCAGGCTGCACCAGTGTGACGGCTACTGGACACAACACATCAACCAGCACATGCAGAGCCGGCTGGAGCTCATAGGACCGCTCATGAAGGAGGGAGGCCTGGGGACCGTCAAACATGGTCAGCCACTGGGCGCACACACTATAGCAGTATGATACATTTAGCATTTTAGTCATTTAGCAGACGCTCTTATCCAGAGTGACTTAGTTAGTACATTCATCTTAAAATAGCGAGGTGGGACAACTACATATCACAGGCATAGAAAGTACATTTTTCATCAATAACGTATCTATCAAATGCTGGTTGTTAGTTTTTGATTTGAGGGAGGGGGGTCGCGATGAGGAGGATTATTTAAGATACTGTTTGAAGAGGTAGGGTTTCAGATGTTTTCGGGGAGATGGGCAGAGACTGTGCTGTCCTAGCTTCAGGGGGAAGCTGGTTCCAACATTGGGCTGCCGGGACAGAGAAGAGCTTGGACTCGGCTGGAGGGTCAAGAGAACTGAGGTGGCAGAACGGAATGCTCAGGTTGGGGTGTAGGGTTTGAGCTTAGTCTGAAGGTAGGGAGAAGGGGCAGTTCCTCTCGTTGTTCTGTCGGTAAGCACCACGGTCTTGGTTGTGTGGAGTGTGCGCAGGAACGAGGTTACAGAACCTGGGAAGGTTGAAAACCAAGAGCGCTGCAGCGTTCTGGATCAGTTTCAGGGTTTGATGGCGCAAGCTGGGAGCCCAGCCAACAGCGAGTTTCAGTAGTCCAGACGGGAGAAGACAAATGCCTGGATTAGAAACCTGTGCCACTTCCTGTGAGAGGTAGGGTGGTACTCTACGGATGTTCCTCTTCCTGTGTGAGGTCGGGTCGTACTCTACTGATGTTGTAGAACATGAACCTGCAGGAACTGCTTTGATGTTTGCAGAGAACGACAGGGTGTTGTCCAGGGTTACGTCAAAGTTCTTTGCACTCTGGGAGGGTGACACTGGAGTTGTCAACAGTGATGGAGAGGTATTTAAGCGAGAAGGCATTCCCCCCCCCCCCCCGAGGAAGAGCAGTTCCGACATCCAAGTTGGGTGTCAGAAGGAGAAAAATATTTAAGTGTCACCCGCATAGCAATGATAGGAGAGACCATGTGAGGATATGACTGACTTGGTGAGAAGTGAAGAGGGACTAGAACCGAGCCCTGGGGGACACCAGTAGTGAGAGTACGTGGGGCAGACACAGATCCTCTCCATGTCACCTGGTAGGAGAGACCTGCTAGGTTGGATGCAATACAGGAGTGTGCAGAGCCTGAGACACCCAGCCCTAAGAGGGAGGAGGATCTGATGGTTCAGGGTGTTGATGGCAGCGTATAGATGTAGGAGGATGAGAGGAGAGAGAGTCAGCTTTGGCAGTGCGGAGAGCCTCCGTGACAAAGAGAAGAGCAGTCTCAGTTTAGTGACCCGTCTTGAAGCCTGACTGGTTAGGGTCAAGAAGATCATTCTGAGATGAGAAAGTTGATTAGAGACAGCACCCTCAAGTGTTTTGGAAAGAAAAGGATACAGGTCTATAGTTTTTGACGTCAGAGTGTTGGTTTCTTGAGGGGACGCAGCGCCAGTGGTGAGGGATGAGTTGAGGGAATTCAGGAATGGGAGAAGGTCTCCAGAGATAGTCTGGAGAAGGGAGGATGGCAGGTTGTCTGGAGGCCAGACCTCACTAGTCAAGAGAGAGTGGGAGAAAGAGGTCAAGGCTTAGGGTAGTTCTGTGTGAGTTGAGACCAGTGGACTCAGTAGACTGAGTAGCAGATGTCAGGGGGGGTGGAAGATTAAGGTAGGAGGAGAAAGTAGAAAAGAGTTTCCTAGGGTTCGAGGCAGAAGCTTGAAATGTAGTGATATAAAGTGGCTTTAGCAGCAGATCCAGAGGAAGAGAAGGTAGAGAGAAGGGACTGAAAGGATTATAGGTCTTCTGGAAGTTTAGTTTTCCTCCATTTCTACTTCCCTCAATTTTTGCTCAGCTACCCGCAGCCCTGTTCTGTAAGCTCGCAATCAGTCACTCAGCCATGGAGCAGGAGGGGAGGCCCGAGCCAACCTGGAGGAAAGGGGACAGTGCAAATCATGGGATGAGAAGTGTCGATGAGGTAGAATCAGGAGACAGGAGGGAGAAGGATTTAGCAGAAGGGAGAGATGATAGAAGAGGAAAGAGTAGTGGGAGAGAGAGAATATTGCGTCCGCACACGCCCATCTGCGTAGCCAGGATTGGAGGAATGGGAGACAGAAAAGGAAATCAAAGTAGTGATCAGAGACCTGGAGAGGCATTGCAGTGAGATTAGTAGGCGATCAGCCTCTAGTAAAGATTGTCAAGCGTATTGCCTGCTTTTTGAGTTGGAGGGGATTGGGAAAGGGTGAGGTCAAGAGGCAAGAAGGGGAAATAAATTAATCAAAGGCAGATGTCGGGAGGTTGAAGTCGCCAAGTACGATGAGCGGTGAGCCATCTTCAGGAAATTAGCTTATCAAGGTGTTAACTCTCCCAGGGTACCTGGTGGTCGATAGATGACAACGTTAATCTTGAGTGGACCCGTGACAGTGTGGAATTCAAATGAGGAGATGAGGTGAGGGAGAAAGAAATCTCCACTGAGGAGAAATGAGTTAGCCTGTGCCACCACTGCGACGACCAGATGCTCTCGGACTATGAGAGAAAACAATCAGATGAAGAGCAGCTGGAGTAGCAGTGTTCTCTGGGGTGATCCATGTCAGGAACAAGTCAAGAGACTGAAGGGCAGCATAGGCTGAGATGAACTCTGAGTTCTTGATCGCAGATCGGCAGTTCCAAGCGCTGCCAGGGACCTGAGAATTCCATGGTTGGTGCGCGCGGGGTACACTAAATTATAAGGGTAGCAGCCGAGAGATGTGGAGCGTCTGGAAAGCCTTCAGGTAGAGGAGCGAACAGTTATAGAAAACACACAGAGCTCCAAAAGATCAAAATGAGAATCTATAAATAACTAGGTAAGATACTGAGAGAGTGGTGTGGAGCCTTCCACGAACAACTCGGATGAACTTACAGCTGCCACTGCGAAACCAGTGGAGAATGAAGAACTAACACTAATTGCCAAATGCCTAGCAGCCGAGGAGAGAACACCTCCCTGTACTAATTGCTGATTGCCTAGGAGAGGTGAAACCACTCCCCCCTCCAATACAGCTACTGGTTACCAAAACAAGTCACACATTGCCCTGCCCCTTGATCCTGGTTGATGTGTCTATCAGCCAATGATGAGCAGTCAGCAGTTTATACACCAAAGTAGACCACTGGGAAGACAGTCAGCAGTTCATACACCAAAGTAGACCACTGGGAAGACAGTCAGCAGTTTATACACCAAAGTAGACCACTGGGAAGACAGGCAGCACTTTAAGTAGTTGGTCCTAGCTAGGAAAAAGACAGTACGAGACCACAACAAATAATCACTCCTGGAGATATCAGGAGTCCTCTAGATATAGTATATATATATTCTAGATATAGAATGAAGTACGCTGAGATGGGGGCTGAGAAGTTGATTATATATACTCAGAAAAGAGATGAAACCCCTCCCTCTCCAATACAGCCACTGATCACCAAAACAAGTCACACATTTACACACCTGAATACGTTCACAGAATAGAGAAAGAGCTCAAACTAACTGTAGCTATTCAGCATTGTCTGGAAGGCTAGTGGTATTTGAAGACGTTTTTACTATGCTGTGATCGTGATGTGGCTGTTGTACCTATTTTAGTTGAATACACTGATTTAAGTCTGTATGTTCTGTTTCAGTCTATATCTGACTAAAATGTAAATGTAGCCTTAAAAAGATGAAAAGTAACTGATTTTAAATTATTATTATTTTTAAAAAGTATTATTTATTTTTTTACCCCCTTTTTCTCCCCAATTTCGGAGTATTCAATTATTTGTAGTTACTATCTTGTCTCATCGCTACAACTCCCGTACGGGCTCGGGAGAGACGAAGGTCGAAAGTCATGCGTCCTCCGATACACAACCCAACCAAGCCGCACTGCTTCTTAACACAGCGCGCATCCAACCCGGAAGCCAGCCGCACCAATGTGTCGGAGGAAACACCGTGCACCTGGCACTGCACTGCGCCCGACCCGCCACAGGAGGCGCTGGTGCGCGATGAGACAACGATATCCCTACCGGCCAAACCCTCCCTAACCCGGACGACGCTAGGCCAATTGTGCGTCACCTCACGGACCTCCCAGTCGCGACCGGCTCTGGGCGGCCTGGGCGCGAACCCAGAGTCTCTGGTGGCTGCGATGCAGTGCCTTAAACTCCCAGGTGGCGCAGTGGTCTATCTGATTTCTTATCTGTCCCTGTTAAATCCAGCAGGCCCAAGACCTAAAGGAATTGATGAAAGGGAGAAGAACAAGGAGCAGGTCAGAACTTGTGTTGGGGAGGATACTGTAGAACCAGGAGACTTGGTGACGGGACCCTCAGGCCTCTCTGAGACCCAGCTGGGTGCTTTGTGCTCTGAAGTGTGGCCGGTGCTGGCCCTGATCGGAGGAGTGGACAGTGGGCTCCGGGCAGGGGGGCTCTGCCTGCACAAACCCAGTGGGAGAAGGGCTACCCTGCTGGGGGTACTGAAGGAAGGAAGCCCCCTAGCCAAGCTTCAATGGGAGGAGGCTGACCTCTCTGTCAGGTATTACAGTAGAGATTACACACACACACACACACTCAACTGTAGATAATTGTTTTCATGCACAGTGCTGTTTATTTCCAGACTTTTGTGTTCCATCCTGTTCTGTTGTGTCTGTCTCTCTACAGTTCCATCCTGTTCTGTTGTGTCTGTCTCTCTACAGTTCCATCCTGTTCTGTTGTGTCTGTCTCTCTACAGTTCCATCCTGTTCTGTTGTGTCTGTCTCTCTACAGTTCCATCCTGTTCTGTCTCTCTACAGTTCCATCCTGTTCTGTCTCTCTACAGTTCCATCCTGTTCTGTCTCTCTACAGTTCCATCCTGTTCTGTTGTGTCTGTCTCTCTACAGTTCCATCCTGTTCTGTCTCTCTACAGTTCCATCCTGTTCTGTCTCTCTACAGTTCCATCCTGTTCTGTCTCTCTACAGTTCCATCCTGTTCTGTCTCTCTACAGTTCCATCCTGTTCTGTCTCTCTACAGTTCCATCCTGTTCTGTCTCTCTACAGTTCCATCCTGTTCTGTCTCTCTGCAGTTCCATCCTGTTCTCTCTCTACAATTCCATCCTGTTCTGTCTCTCTACAGTTCCATCCTGTTCTGTCTCTCTACAGTTCCATCCTGTTCTGTCTCTCTACAGTTCCATCCTGTTATGTCTCTCTACAGTTCCATCCTATTCTGTCTCTCTACAGTTCCATCCTGTTCTGTCTCTCTACAGTTCCATCCTGTTCTGTTGTCTGTCTCTCTACAGTTCCATCCTGTTCTGTCTCTCTACAGTTCCATCCTGTTCTGTCTCTCTACAGTTCCATCCTGTTCTGTCTCTCTACAGTTCCATCCTGTTCTGTCTCTCTACAGTTCCATCCTGTTCTGTCTCTCTACAGTTCCATCCTGTTCTGTTGTCTGTCTCTCTACAGTTCCATCCTGTTCTGTTGTCTGTCTCTCTACAGTTCCATCCTGGTCTGTCTCTCTACAGTTCCATCCTGTTCTGTCTCTCTACAGTTCCATCCTGTTCTGTCTCTACAGTTCCATCCTGTTCTGTCTCTACAGTTCCATCCTGTTCTGTCTCTCTACAGGTCCATCCTGTTCTGTTGTCTGTCTCTCTACAGTTCCATCCTGTTCTGGTGTGTCTGTCTCTCTACAGTTCCATCCTGTTCTGTCTCTACAGTTCCATCCTGTTCTGTCTCTCTACAGTTCCATCCTGTTCTGTCTCTCTACAGTTCCATCCTGTTCTGTCTCTCTACAGTTCCATCCTGTTCTGTCTCTACAGTTCCATCCTGTTCTGTCTCTATACAGTTCCGTCCTGTTCTGTCTCTACAGTTCCATCCTGTTCTGGTGTGTCTGTCTCTCTACAGTTCCATCCTGTTCTGTCTCTCTACAGTTCCATCCTGTTCTGTCTCTCTACAGTTCCATCCTGTTCTGTCTCTCTACAGTTCCATCCTGTTCTGTTGTGTCTGTCTCTCTACAGTTCCATCCTGTTCTGTCTCTACAGTTCCATCCTGTTCTGTCTCTACAGTTCCATCCTGTTCTGTCTCTCTACAGTTCCATCCTGTTCTGTCTCTCTACAGTTCCATCCTGTTCTGTCTCTCTACAGTTCCATCCTGTTCTGTCTCTATACAGTTCCATCCTGTTCTGTCTCTCTACAGTTCCATCCTGTTCTGCTCTCTACAGTTCCATCCTGTTCTGTCTCTCTACAGTTCCATCCTGTTCTGTCTCTCTACAGTTCCATCCTGTTCTGTCTCTATACAGTTCCATCCTGTTCTGTCTCTACAGTTCCATCCTGTTCTGTCTCTCTACAGTTCCATCCTGTTCTGTTGTGTCTGTCTCTCTACAGTTCCATCATGTTCTGTTGTGTCTGTCTCTCTACAGTTCCATCCTGTTCTGTTGTGTCTGTCTCTCTACAGTTCCATCCTGTTCTGTCTCTCTACAGTTCCATCCTGTTCTGTCTCTCTACAGTTCCATCCTGTTCTGTCTCTACAGTTCCATCCTGTTCTGTCTCTCTACAGTTCCATCCTGTTGTCTCTCTACAGTTCCATCCTGTTCTGTCTCTCTACAGTTCCATCCTGTTCTGTCTCTATACAGTTCCATCCTGTTCTGTCTCTACAGTTCCATCCTGTTCTGTCTCTCTACAGTTCCATCCTGTTCTGTTGTGTCTGTCTCTCTACAGTTCCATTCTGTTCTGTTGTGTCTGTCTCTCTACAGTTCCATCATGTTCTGTTGTGTCTGTCTCTCTACAGTTCCATCCTGTTCTGTTGTGTCTGTCTCTCTACAGTTCCATCCTGTTCTGTCTCTCTACAGTTCCATCCTGTTCTGTCTCTCTACAGTTCCATCCTGTTCTGTCTCTCTACAGTTCCATCCTGTTCTGTCTCTCTACAGTTCCATCCTGTTCTGTCTCTCTACAGTTCCATCCTGTTCTGTCTCTCTACAGTTCCATCCTGTTCTGTCTCTCTACAGTTCCGTCCTGTTCTGTCTCTCTACAGTTCCGTCCTGTTCTGTCTGTCTCCAGTTCCGTCCTGTTCTGTCTCTCTACAGTTCCGTCTCTCTACAGTTCCGTCCTGTTCTGTCTCTCTACAGTTCCGTCCTGTTCTGTCTCTCTACAGTTCCGTCCTGTTCTGTCTCTCTACAGTTCCGTCCTGTTCTGTCTCTCTACAGTTCCGTCCTGTTCTGTCTCTCTACAGTTCCGTCCTGTTCTGTCTCTCTACAGTTCCGTCCTGTTCTGTTGTGTCTGTCTCTCTACAGTTCCGTCCTGTTCTGTCTCTCTACAGTTCCGTCCTGTTCTGTTGTGTCTGTCTCTCTACAGTTCCGTCCTGTTCTGTCTCTCTACAGTTCCATCCTGTTCTGTTGTGTCTGTCTCTCTACAGTTCCGTCCTGTTCTGTTGTGTCTGTCTCTCTACAGTTCCATCCTGTTCTGTCTCTCTACAGTTCCATCCTGTTCTGTCTCTCTACAGTTCCATCCTGTTCTCTCTCTACAGGTCCATCCTGTTCTGTCTGTCTCCAGTTCCATCCTGTTCTATTGTGTCTGTCTCTCTACAGTTCCATCCTGTTCTGGTGTGTCTGTCTCTCTACAGTTCCATCCTGTTCTGGTGTGTCTGTCTCTCTATAGTTCCATCCTGTTCTGTCTCTCTACAGGTCCATCCTGTTCTGTCTGTCTCCAGTTCCATCCTGTTCTATTGTGTCTGTCTCTCTACAGTTCCATCCTGTTCTGGTGTGTCTGTCTCTCTACAGTTCCATCCTGTTCTGTCTCTCTACAGTTCCATCCTGTTCTGTCTCTCTACAGTTCCATCCTGTTCTGTCTCTACAGTTCCATCCTGTTCTGTCTCTCTACAGTTCCATCCTGTTCTGTCTCTCTGCAGTTCCATCCTGTTCTGTTGTGTCTGTCTCTCTGCAGTTCCATCCTGTTCTGTTGTGTCTGTCTCTCTACAGTTCCATCCTGGTCTGTCTCTCTACAGTTCCATCCTGGTCTGTCTCTCTACAGTTCCATCCTGTTCTGTCTCTCTACAGTTCCATCCTGTTCTGTCTCTCTACAGTTCCATCCTGTTCTGTCTCTCTACAGTTCCATCCTGTTCTGTTGTGTCTGTCTCTCTACAGTTCCATCCTGTTCTGTCTCTCTACAGTTCCATCCTGTTCTGTCTCTCTACAGTTCCATCCTGTTCTGTCTCTCTACAGTTCCATCCTGTTCTGTCTCTCTACAGTTCCATCCTGTTCTGTCTCTCTACAGTTCCATCCTGTTCTGTCTCTCTACAGTTCCATCCTGTTCTGTCTCTCTACAGGTCCATCCTGTTCTGTTGTGTCTGTCTCTCTACAGTTCCATCCTGTTCTGTCTCTCTACAGTTCCATCCTGTTCTGTCTCTACAGTTCCATCCTGTTCTGTTGTGTCTGTCTCTCTACAGTTCCATCCTGTTCTGTCTCTCTACAGTTCCATCCTGTTCTGTCTCTCTACAGTTCCATCCTGTTCTGTCTCTCTACAGTTCCATCCTGTTCTGTCTCTCTACAGTTCCATCCTGTTCTGTCTCTCTACAGTTCCATCCTGTTCTGTCTCTCTACAGTTCCATCCTGTTCTGTCTCTCTACAGGTCCATCCTGTTCTGTTGTGTCTGTCTCTCTACAGTTCCATCCTGTTCTGTCTCTCTACAGTTCCATCCTGTTCTGTCTCTACAGTTCCATCCTGTTCTGGTGTGTCTGTCTCTCTACAGTTCCATCCTGTTCTGTTGTGTCTGTCTCTCTACAGTTCCATCCTGTTCTGTCTCTCTACAGTTCCATCCTGTTCTGTCTCTCTACAGTTCCATCCTGTTCTGTCTCTCTACAGTTCCATCCTGTTCTGTCTCTCTACAGTTCCATCCTGTTCTGTCTCTCTACAGTTCCATCCTGTTCTGTTGTGTCTGTCTCTCTACAGTTCCATCCTGTTCTGTTGTGTCTGTCTCTCTACAGTTCCATCCTGTTCTGTCTCTCTACAGGTCCATCCTGTTCTGTTGTGTCTGTCTCTCTACAGGTCCATCCTGTTCTGTCTCTCTACAGTTCCATCCTGTTCTGTCTCTCTACAGTTCCATCCTGTTCTGTCTCTCTACAGTTCCATCCTGTTCTGTCTCTCTGCAGTTCCATCCTGTTCTGTTGTGTCTGTCTCTCTACAGTTCCATCCTGTTCTGTCTCTCTGCAGTTCCGTCTCTTTTTGTTGTGTTTGTCTCTCTACAGTTCCATCCTGTTCTGTTGTGTCTGTCTCTCTACAGTTCCATCCTGTTCTGTCTCTCTGCAGTTCCGTCTCTTTTTGTTGTGTTTGTCTCTCTACAGTTCCATGCTGTTCTGTTGTGTCTGTCTCTCTCCAGTTCCATCCTGTTCTGTCTCTACAGTTCCATCCTGTTCTGTCTCTACAGTTCCATCCTGTTCTGTCTCTCTCCAGTTCCATCCTGTTCTGTCTCTCTCCAGTTCCATCCTGTTCTGTCTCTCTCCAGTTCCATCCTGTTCTGTCTCTCTCCAGTTCCATCCTGTTCTGTCTCTCTACAGTTCCATCCTGTTCTGTCTCTACAGTTCCATCCTGTTCTGTCTCTCTACAGTTCCATCCTGTTCTGTCTCTCTACAGTTCCATCCTGTTCTGTCTCTACAGTTCCATCCTGTTCTGTCTCTACAGTTCCATCCTGTTCTGTCTCTACAGTTCCATCCTGTTCTGTCTCTACAGTTCCATCCTGTTCTGTCTCTATACAGTTCCATCCTGTTCTGTCTCTATACAGTTCCATCCTGTTCTGTCTCTCTACAGTTCCATCCTGTTCTGTCTCTACAGTTCCATCCTGTTCTGTCTCTCTACAGTTCCATCCTGTTCTGTCTCTCTACAGTTCCATCCTGTTCTGTCTCTACAGTTCCATCCTGTTCTGTCTCTACAGTTCCATCCTGTTCTGTCTCTATACAGTTCCATCCTGTTCTGTCTCTCTACAGTTCCATCCTGTTCTGTCTCTCTACAGTTCCATCCTGTTCTGTCTCTCTACAGTTCCATCCTGTTCTGTCTCTCTACAGGTCCATCCTGTTCTGTTGTGTCTGTCTCTCTACAGTTCCATCCTGTTCTGTCTCTCTACAGTTCCATCCTGTTCTGTCTCTCTACAGTTCCATCCTGTTCTGGTGTGTCTGTCTCTCTACAGTTCCATCCTGTTCTGTTGTGTCTGTCTCTCTACAGTTCCATCCTGTTCTGTTGTGTCTGTCTCTCTACAGTTCCATCCTGTTCTGTCTCTCTACAGTTCCATCCTGTTCTGTCTCTCTACAGTTCCATCCTGTTCTAGTGTGTCTGTCTCTCTACAGTTCCATCATGTTCTGTTGTGTCTGTCTCTCTACAGTTCCATCCTGTTCTGTCTCTCTACAGTTCCATCCTGTTCTGTCTCTCTACAGTTCCATCCTGTTCTGTTGTGTCTGTCTCTCTACAGTTCCATCCTGTTCTGTCTCTCTACAGTTCCATCCTGTTCTGTTGTGTCTGTCTCTCTACAGTTCCATCCTGTTCTGTTGTGTCTGTCTCTCTACAGTTCCATCCTGTTCTGTTGTGTCTGTCTCTCTACAGTTCCATCCTGTTCTGTCTCTCTACAGTTCCATCCTGTTCTGTCTCTCTACAGTTCCGTCCTGTTCTGTCTCTCTACAGTTCCGTCCTGTTCTGTCTCTCTACAGTTCCGTCCTGTTCTGTCTCTCTACAGTTCCGTCCTGTTCTGTCTCTCTACAGTTCCGTCCTGTTCTGTCTCTCTACAGTTCCGTCCTGTTCTGTCTCTCTACAGTTCCGTCCTGTTCTGTCTCTCTACAGTTCCGTCCTGTTCTGTCTCTCTACAGTTCCGTCCTGTTCTGTCTCTCTACAGTTCCGTCCTGTTCTGTCTCTCTACAGTTCCGTCCTGTTCTGTTGTGTCTTTCTCTCTACAGTTCCGTCCTGTTCTGTTGTGTCTTTCTCTCTACAGTTCCGTCCTGTTCTGTTGTGTCTGTCTCTCTACAGTTCCGTCCTGTTCTGTCTCTCTACAGTTCCGTCCTGTTCTGTCTCTCTACAGTTCCGTTCTGTTGTGTCTGTCTCTCTACAGTTCCATCCTGTTCTGTTGTGTCTGTCTCTCTACAGTTCCATCCTGTTCTGTTGTGTCTGTCTCTCTACAGTTCCATCCTGTTCTGTTGTGTCTGTCTCTCTACAGTTCCATCTTGTTCTGTCTCTCTACAGTTCCGTCCTGTTCTGTTGTGTCTGTCTCTCTACAGTTCCGTCCTGTTCTGTTGTGTCTGTCTCTCTACAGTTCCGTCCTGTTCTGTTGTGTCTGTCTCTCTACAGTTCCATCTTGTTCTGTCTCTCTACAGTTCCGTCCTGTTCTGTTGTGTCTGTCTCTCTACAGTTCCATCCTGTTCTGTTGTGCCTGTCTGTCTTTCTTTTCTGTTTATTTCTGTTCTGTTTTAATCATGTCTTTCCCTCAGTTACCTAATTCACCCTTCTTACCTTTCCCTTTTCTTTTCTTCCTTCTTTTTGTTTCTCTTCTTCTTTTTTTGTCCTCCCTCCTTCATTTCCTCCCTTCCTCTCCATCTGTTTCATGTCCTGGTTCTCTCACCACTAACCAAAGCTTCCTGAATTCTTGGTCACCCAGCGACACCCCACTCTCCTCCTTGGAGCCCTGTGACGTGCCCCAGTGTGACGTCAGCAGATTCCGAGGCCTCAAACCCTCTGTCCTCTTAGACCTGATCTTCCTGACCGGCCTCCTGGAGGAGCAGGAGGAGGCCCGGGGACGAGGAGGAGGCGCAGGGAGAACCAGGAAGAACTGCTCCTCCGAGCAGGAAGAGGAGGGATGGAGCATCCCCCGGAGCGTGCTGGAACGCAGGCTAGATGAAGACATCGCCCGTGTCATGATGGACGATGATGACATTGAAAGAGGCACTGGGCTAACAGAGGAGAGGGAGGAGAGGGAAGGAGAGAGGGAGAGGAACAGTCACCCGTCCCCAACTAGAGCGCTCTCAGAGTCCTGTGACGATCCAGAGGAGGGTAGTACCTCGTCCTCCTGCCCCCCAACTCCAACCCCAACCCTACCGACCCCCTCCCCCCATCAGACCAAGCCCCAGCCAGATGTCTTCTCCCTGGAGCTCCGGGCTGTAAGGGTTTCCTACCTCCTGCTGGGAGCCTTAAAGTCCCTGGCTGTCATCCTCAGCTGTGGGAAGTTTACTGACCTGCTGCTGGTGCCAAAGCATCAAGACCCCTCTACTGCTGCCATCCTGACCAGTAGCAGCCCTGACCAGGCTAAGCCAGGGGACTCTGGTTTGAGCCCTGCCCTAGCCGGAGAAGACGGCAGCGCTGCTGAAATGAGGTATATTGATTTTGAATTTATTTTTCAAAAACAAATTCAGAATATAATACATATATATATATATGATTCATATAGTGCTTTTCAAATACCCAAATAAAATTACATTTACATATACAGTTAAAAACAAGCAATTATTTA
The DNA here is from genome assembly GCF_034236695.1 of Oncorhynchus nerka. Classification (NCBI taxonomy): domain Eukaryota; kingdom Metazoa; phylum Chordata; class Actinopteri; order Salmoniformes; family Salmonidae; genus Oncorhynchus; species Oncorhynchus nerka. The sequence continues at coordinate 95,773,804 of NC_088417.1, read as the reverse complement.
AAATAAAATAAAACTATCTAGCATAACTCTGTCGTTGAATTCCAGTATTTCCATGATGGTGTTCCTAGGTCTGTGCTACAGTTTATGGTGCGGAGCATGGTGAAGTGGGCTGTGCGACCCTGCCCTATCAAACAGAGTGTGTCCCTGTCAGACCTGGAGAGAGCTCAGGTCCTAATCTTCAAAGGAACTCTCAACAGACTGCAGGAGGACAAAGGAACCAAAGACCGGAAGGGTACTAGTACTGTTATTATTGGGTTATAGAAAATGTCATGTTCAGAATAGACGTATAGTCCTCTGTTTTGGCCAGTCGAATATGGCTTCGTATTTCTCTCCGGGTTATTGTGTGAAAGGTTCAACTTAACTTCTTGCGTCGAGCCATCCCGGATCCGGTATCGTGACTACAGCCTCAAGCTCATTACCATAACGCAACGTTAACTATTCATGAAATGAAATTAATCTATTTGCTCTCAAGCTTAGCCTTTTGTTAACAACACTGTCATCTCAGATTTTCAAAATATGCTTCTCAACCATTGCAAAACAAGCATTTGTGTAACAGTATTGATAGCTAACGTAGCATTTAGCGTTAGCATTCAGCAGGCAACATTTTCACAAAAACCAGAAAAGCATTCAAATAAAATCATTTACCTTTGAAGAACTTCGGATGTTTTCAATGAGGAGACTCTCAGATAGCAAATGTTCAGTTTTTCCTGAAAGATTATTTGTTTAGGACAAATCGCTCCGTTTTCTGCGTCACGTTTAGCTACGAAAAAAAACCTGTATCCAGGATTGTGTAAATCTATCCGCAAGCTCATTAGCATAACACAACGTTAACTATTCATGAAAATCGCAAATGAAATGAAATTAAACTATTTCCTCTCAAGCTTAGCCTTTTGTTAACAACACTGTCATCTCAGATTTTCAAAATATGCTTTTGAACCATAGCTAAACAAGCATTTGTGTACCAGTATTAGTATTAGCCTAGCATAGGATTATGCCTCTATTTCAGCATGCAACATTTTCCACAAAAACCAGAAAAGAATTCAAATAAAATCATTTACCTTTGAAGAACTTCAGATGTTTTCAATGAGGAGACTCTGTTAGATAGCAAATGTTCCGTTTTTACAAAAAATATTATTTGTGTCGACTAATCACTCCGTTTTGTTCATCACGTTTGGGTGAGGAATTTTTTTAAAAGTCATTAAAACGCGAACTTTTTTCCAAATTAACTCCATAATATCGACAGAAACAAGGCAAACCGATGTTTAGAATCAATCCTCAAGGTGTTTTTCACATATCTATCGACGATAAAATCCATCGTGGCAGTTGACTTTCTCTTCTGAAGAAATGGAACGCGCATGGACCTACAGATTACGCAATAATTTCGACACAGGACACCGGGCGGGACACCAGGTAAATGTAGTCTCTTATGGTCAATCTTCCAATGATATGCCTACAAACACGTCACAATGCTGCAGACAATGGGGGGAAACGACAGAAAGCGCAGGCTCATTCCTGGCGCATTCACAGCCATATAAGGAGACTTGTTCAAAATTGAAGTTTGTGCAATTTAGCTTGTTGTTGCCGCTGAAGAATAATTTAAAATAATTTATTTCTAATTTCTCCCTGTAGAGCCTGGTCACCACTCCTCGTCCCAGCCGCTGTCAAAGACTTCCAGCTCTGTGTCTCTCTACAGCACGGGGTCAGAGGGCACCGCCATCTTCGGTCAATCAAACGGAGCCTCTGCCTCGTCATCCACCAATGACCTGGCTGCTTCTCTGCTCTCTGCGCTGCAGGCCGATGGCCTGGAGAACTTTAACCCCTTCCTCCCCATCAACCTCCTGCAGTGAGTACAGATCCATACATAGGAATAGAATCTATGTCATTCTATTTCTATGTTATGGTATGTTTAGTGATTAATGAAGGTTAATGTCCGAATCACAGTAGTTCTTAGTCCTTTTCAGGGTACACACACACACACACACACACACACACACACTTTCCATTGACAGCCTGGGTTGTTGATGTTCCTGCTCCAGATCCATATCAGTCGGCAGCTCGTCTGAGACACAGAAGACTCAGAGTGGTGGTGAGTGTGTGAAATGAGACTGTGCTCTGTCTAACCCTCCCAAGGCTTCAGCTCTGCTGCAACTCCTCCTGGTTCTGATCTAACTGCTGGCTTCCCAAAGACGAGCAGACTTACAGCACAGTTCAACTCTATGAGTCGGTTTCCTGGACATTTTCAATGGAGCAATCGGCCCTACATGTTAAATGTAACAAACGTTTTCTACCTCTGATGATGAGGCTATGAAGAGAATTGGAAGCCTCTAATTGTCACTGTACTCCATTCTGTGGGCTCCCTCTGTCCAGGAACTTCTAGTCCTAACACACAACCAGTGGTGCCACTGTATCTCAGCTGTCTTTGTGCTAAATGCAGCCCACTACCACTGTGTTGTTGGCTTGGCTTCCTCTAGGCGGATGGTGTTAGCACGGTTCCCTACCCTGGCTGGCCTGGTTAATAACCCCCCCATGTTGCACGGTCCTGGCCCAGGCTTCGGCCTGGCCACCTCGTCTTCCTGTGAGGGCTTCACAGAGCAGCAGACCAGCTTCATGGAGCCCTGCGCTAATTCTCAGGCCAGGAACCGTGGCGCGGGTAAGAAAAACAAATACATGGAAGATTGAAGGCAATTTGGCTGGGTTTAGACAGGCAGCCCAATTCTGATTTTTTTTTGCCCAATTATTGGCAAAAGATCTGATCTGATTGGTTAAAAGACCAATTAGTGGCAAAAGATCAGAATTGTTCTGCATGTGTAAACAGCCTTTTATGGTGTGCTGCCCATCTCATTCAATAAGAGAACCAGTCACACAGCAACACGGACCAACTAGCCTGGTCCCAGATATGTTTGCAGTTGGCTATACAGCGCAGACAGATCTGAGAGCAGGCTATAGATCAACTCCTCTCCGTCAATAACAAGCCAGAATAGATACTGTATTGCTCACGGGGAACTTTATGTCTGGCTGTTGCATGTCATGGCATGTTGAATGACATGTCCGGCTAATGTTCATTGTCCAGCTGGTTATTTCTGTTATGGGTGCTTGATTTTGACAACCAGAGCTTGTGTATTTGTATATGAAGAGTTGATTGATTGCATGCATGAAATCAGTTTGTCATCTACTCACATTGCTTGAATGGAACCATGAATTTGTGTTGAAAATGAACAGTCCTAAATAGAGCAACAGGAAGCCCTCTTACATAGAGAATTCATCCAGTTCTTTCTGTATAAAAACCAAATCATTTTTTAGGATGGTGACAATTTTTTTGGGAAAGGTGCAGCCTGCTCAATGAGTTCACACTGTTCTGCAAATCAATTTAGGGACTTCCTGTGGTAAAATACGTAAACTTTGGTTTGTTTGTAAGGACTTTGAGTGCTGTTACTGCAATAGTACTTACAGTGCATTCGGGAAAGTATTCAGACTCCTTCCCTTTCTCCACGTTTTGTTACTTTACAGCCTTATTCTAAAATTGATTAAATATTTTTTTCCCCCTCATCAATCTACACACAATACCTCATAATGACAAAGCAAAACCAGGTTTTTATACATTTTTGCAAATTTATTCAAAATAAAAATCAAAAATAGCTTATTTACAGTATATTACTACTGAAAGACTTTTGCATTTCAGCCCGATAGGAAGTTGTCGTTGCCTTCATTGTATGATGACATGTCAGACATTTTACTGTCGATGACAGATTTGTTGGCTTGTTTTTCTTTTACCTTTTTTTTGTCTCCTCAATTTCTAGAACGGCCTCAAATGTTTGTCCCAGTCCGCTTACTAGAAATGGGCTTCTCTATGAGACATATCTACAAGGCCATGGAGGCAGCAGGTATTGCTGTCGCTGCGCTCTGTGTGTTAAGTGTGGTGTGTACTGTGCTCCATCCGCTTTCTGTGTTGTAAGACTTGTTCCTGCTTTTCCAGAGGGGTCTGGGTTTCTTTCTTTTAGGCCTACTGTCTTTCCTCTGTGCATGCGGTCTATGGAAACGGGTCGTAGTATAGACACTAGTATTTTACAAATCAGGGGTTGGAACCAAAATTATTTCCCAATCGTTTCGTTCTGAAAATAACTATTATTTTATTAATTCCATTCCACTGTTCTGACAAGGAAAATAACGTTTTGAACCGTTTCGGACCCCCCAAAAAGTTCGTTTATATATATATATTTTTTTTAAACCTTAAATTACTTCACTAATCAGTGCGGATAGAGCAGCTTGCTATGGTGCGGGCCAGCTATAGTTGTTTACGTGCATGATAGATAGACAAGTGTAGGGCACGAGATGCAACTTTTTTTCTGGTGGGGAGAGAGCGAGAGAGGTTGGAGGAGAAGGCTTGGTGCGCTGGGCATCTTGTTATGACATGCATTATATGAATTTGGCCCGCAGAATAATACCTATGGAAGAGTGACTTCTATGGAGGAACTTAAAAATGTCTTTGAACTCCTGAGAGTTGGCTTAATGTTGGACAACAGCTACTGTAGCTAGCTAACGAGCGTGTGTGTGTGCAGAGCGGCACCAGAATTAAAAACACATCTTACCTTTTTGTAGTTAATAAATCCAATGTGAAACGTGATAGCTATAGTATCCTTAACGAGCATTGAGAAAGTTAATTCCGTTCTTCTCCACAAAAAAATCTCTCTAATTATGAATCACGCTGCTACGTCAGTAGGATACAGTAGCCTATGCTTCGGAGAGGGAGGGGCAGGTAACACGCACACACACTGGCAAAGATTTTCAGCTGGCAGGCAGACACTGGAAGAAGTTTCTGAGTGACAGAGTGAGAGCTTTGCATAGGCGCTTTGTTGCGTTTTTTTGTGGACTTGAAAACATAAAATAACGTTATTAACCGGTTCCCATGCTTTTAAAAAAAAAACTGTTCTGTTCCGGGAACAGGATAGATCACTTTCATTCCCGGTTCTGATTCTGTTATTATACCATTATACCAAAATGTTATTTTCTGGTTTTTGATTTTGTTCCCTGAACTGGTTCCAACTCCTGATTTACAATAGACATAGATGTTGTTAGGCATTTTTTTCATTAGATTATAATCGAAAAATTATATATCGTGATTCAAGAATTTAACTTTTTCAAACCAGCCAGCAAATATGTGAAATGATAGGCTCATGGTGATACAAATGGTAATTTTCTGTTCCCTCTCCTTGGCATACTGTACCCCACTCAAATCTGTCTGGCTCCTCTCAATTAAGCCCTGTTAACCAGGTTTCTGGACTACTTTACCTCATTTTTCTGTATAGTGAGAAAGCATTTTTAGATATTGATATGGATTCATATACAGTTCAGGTTAGTTGTAAATACCACTGTTTGGTTAAGCACATGAATCCGCACGTGCATGTTTTCAATACAAATGATATTTTATACTTATACTATGAACCTAGTCGTTGAATTAGATTGAATAGGACCCTCACTCTCCGTTTCTCTCACACTTTTGTTTCTTTACTCCTTGGCTAGTACTGTCGTCTTTCTTCCCCATATCAGTTTGGATTGAGTGTACTTCCATCACAAACTTTCCAATCTAACACTCTGTATAATGTGTCCCTTTCAAATTATTGACTTTGACTTCTATTGTCATTGCCTTAATGCAATATCCCCCTTTTATTTTTAAAGGGCCTGTGTCCCCTCACTTGGACTTGATCTCTTACCTCTCCTTGACCTTTGACCCCAGGTGTGGCAGGTGAAGTAGACTCGCGGACCATCGAGGTGCTGGCTAGCTGGATGTTGGAGCACCCCCTGACTGAGGAGCTGCAGATGGAGAGCCAGCCAGCAGGAGCCTCCACCACTGAAACCCCCTCCCCTGACGGACCGGAGACCGTACAGTGCCCCGAGGCCCCAACCAGCGAACCCAACGAAAGGTCAGACACAGAAGCAACCTTTTTTGTTTTCTTTTTTTAATCAGTTGAGTTAAGGGTAGTAGGGCTGTGTCGATTAATCAGTCATAAATTCAATATAATTGTTTCAAGAAAAATTAAAGACACAAGTCAGTTCGAGAGATTGAGATCAACAGATTATTCACAGAAACAAAGATTGTGTTAGCTTGGTTGAGTTGGAAGATTAGTTACTGTTATGTTATTGTGTTGCAGTCTGCTGGCGGGCCTGGACCTGGTGGAGAGGGAGAACTTCTTAGATGTCCACCTGACCAGGAACAGGCCGCCTCCGGCCAGACGCCAACGCTCCAGTTTGGGGCACAGAACATCCTTTAGGAGAGCAGGTCAGCACAACCTCCAACAGGAAGATATTTGGGTAGCTGACCTGAAGCTCTCTGTCTGTGACATTGATGGGATTCTATCTGAGACTAAGGGGATATCATGTGGTGTCCCTCGGGCCTCATACTAGGACCCCTACTGTTCCTGTTACATGTAAATGAAATACCTGCAGCAGTGAAATGTAAACTCCTGCTGTATGCAGACAACTCTGCCTTGCTGGTGTTAGGAAAGGATTCTGTGTGGATTGAGGGGCATTAAGCAAAGTGCAGTACAATGCTTTCCTATGTTATCCTCTTTAAGGATTCACATGAGAGGCCATGTACTAAACATCCAAAGATTTCAAGACTAAAGGCTGGTTTATACTACGGGTGTTTTCAGAAAAGTAATCTGGAGTTAATCTGGATTGCCTAAGTGCGCTCTGAGAGTTAGTAAACTCAGAGCGTTGTCAGATTGGCCGTTAGTAAACTCAGAGCGTTGTCAGATTGGCCCTTAGTAAACTCAGAGCGTTGTCAGATTGGCCGTTAGTACACTCAGAGCGTTGTCAGATTGGCCGTTAGTAAACTCAGAGCGTTATCAGATTGGCCGTTAGTAAACTCAGAGCGTTATCAGATTGGCTGTTAGTAAACTCAGAGCGTTATCAGATTGGCTGTTAGTACACTCAGAGCGTTGTCAGATTGGCCGTTAGTAAACTCAGAGCGTTATCAGATTGGCCCTTAGTAAACTCAGAGCGTTATCAGATTGGCCGTTTGTAAACTCAGAGCGTTATCAGATTGGCCGTTAGTAAACTCAGAGCGTTATCAGATTGGCCGTTAGTAAACTCAGAGCGTTATCAGATTGGCCGTTAGTACACTCAGAGCGTTATCAGATTGGCCGTTAGTAAACTCAGAGCGTTATCAGATTGGCCGTTAGTAAACTCAGAGCGTTATCAGATTGGCTGTTAGTAAACTCAGAGCGTTATCAGATTGGCTGTTAGTAAACTCAGAGCGTTGTCAGATTGGCCGTTAGTAAACTCAGAGCGTTGTCAGATTGGCCGTTAGTAAACTCAGAGCGTTGTCAGATTGGCTGTTAGTAAACTCAGAGCTTTTTCACTCTCGGAGCACCCACTGGACGCTCTGGCCCGAAAAGTAGGTTTGATCCGAGCGTTCTGACCTAACGGCAGTCAAGCACCCAAGCTAACTGGCTAACGTTGGCTAGCTTGTGAGCTACTTCCAGACACAAATTAGAGAACTGACCATTTTACTTGTCCCAGCAAAACTGGTAAGGCTTATGTTATCCAGAGCATTGGTGACTGCAACTGTGCTGCTGGCAACAATATAATAAAAAATGTATTTTGCCAATGTTTACTGACACCGGCCATATTCAACGGGTGTTGAGCATTTGTGTATTCGTCAGTTATTCTGCGCTCTGGCACCCTCAGACGAGAGTGCTCTGAAATCGGAGCAGATAGCCAGAGCGAATTTACTAGCTACGTCTATAGACAGTTGTCGCAATGACATCATAAACATTCTATTGAAATAGTTAGTTGCATAGTGGAGTCTTTTGTTTACATGTTGCTAGCTAGCTAAACAATGAACCATACACTCGTAACGTTAGTACCCTGCATGAATCTGCAGGAAGCTAACCAACCATAGCCTAATGTTAGCTAGCTAACATTGACCATAACTAGCAATGCAAATGGATTTCTGAGGTACAAATAATATTACTACACAGATCATTCATGTAATGTTAGCTAGCCAGCCAGCTAACGTTAGCATGCTAGCTAACACTTTACCTTGAAAGGAAAACTACTTTCTGACAAAATTAGAAACGTGTAATATCTGAAAATGTAGCTAGCTAGACTCTTACCCGTATATATGGATGGACGCTTCTCCCTCTCTTTCACGGATGCCATGGTTTCCCTTAGTTTGAAGATGTAATCCGGAGCCTTCTGTGTTCTCTTTTTGACGCCGTCTGCATATTTGCAATCAAACGCCAGAATTTTCTCCATCTTTTTAATTTATTTATTTATTTTACCTTTATTTAACTAGGGCAAGTCAGTTAAGAACAAATTCTTAATGACGGCCTAGAAACAGTGGGTTAACTGCCTTGTTCAGGGGTAGAACGACAGATTTGTACCTTGTCAGCTCTGGGATTTGAACTTGCAACCTTCCGGTTACTAGTCCAATGCTCTAACCACTAGGCTACTCTGCCGCCCCACTTAGCTATCATACTCTAATTCTACTGATTTCAAAACTCGGTCCTCCAGAAAGTGGAGAGCAACAGTTATGCAGTTCTACTACGTGATATCTTTCAAAAAAGCTGCATTAGAAATGATTACGGACACATACTGACTAGCTCATGTTATAGACAGAAGCGTGCTACATGGCAGACCAATCCGAACTCATCTCGCGGCATGTCCAGCCCACTCATTATCTCAGCCAATCATGGCTAGCGGGAAGGTTGCCTGCTTTTCCGTAGCTAAACCAACTCGGCTCGTAATTTAACAATGTTATTTGTATTTACAGATGGCATACAAGTTTGTTATTAAGGCACATGAAAGTTCATGTTCCACAAGGCATTACTGCCAAAAAACACATACTTAAAAATAAAAAAAAGTTCAAATGTCTCTCCTGTGAAGTAGTGACGCGCAACATACGCCTAGTTTCCTGAAAAGAGTCACATACTGTTGAAGTCGGAAGTTTACATACACCTTAGCCAACATTTAAACTTAGTTTTTCACAGTTCCTGACATTTAATCCTTGTAAAAATTCCCTGTCTTACGTCAGTTAGGATCACCACTTTATTTTAAGAATGTGAAATGTCAGAATAATATTACAGAGAATTATTTATTTCAGCTTTTATTTCTTTCATCACATTCCCAGTGGGTCAGAAGTTTACATACACTCAATTAGTATTTTGTAGCATTGCCTTTAAATTCTTTAACTTGGGTCAAATGTTTCGGGTAGCCTTCAGCAAGCTTCCAACAATAAATTGGGTGAATTTTGGCCCATTCCTCCTGACAGCTGGTGTACCCGAGTCAGGTTTGTAGGCCTCCTTGCTCACACGTGCTTTTTCAGTTCTGCCCACAAATGTTGTATAGGATTGAGGTCAGGGCTTTGTGATGACCACTCCAATACCTTGACTTTGTTGTCCTTAAGACATTTTGCCACAACTTTGGAAGTATGCTTGGGGTCAGTGTTCATTTGGAAGACCCATTTGTGACCAAGCTTTAACTTCCTGACTGATGTCTTGAGATGTTGCTTCAATATGATGACATCTATTTTGTGAAGTGCACCAGTCCCTCCTGCAGCAAAGCACCCCCACAACATGATGCTGCCACCCCTGTGCTTCACGGTTGGGATGGTGTCTTCTGCTTGCAAGCCTCCCCCTTTTTCCTCCAATCATAACGACGGTCATTATGGCCAAACCGTTCTATTTTTGTTTCATCAGACTAGAGGACATTTCTCCAAAAAGTATGATCTTTGTCCCCATGTGCAGTTGCAAACCGTAGTCTGGCTTTTTTTTAATGGGTGTTTTGGAGCAGTGGCTTCTTCCTTGCTGAGCGGCCTTTCAGGTTATGTCAATATCGTTTTACTGTGGATATAGATACATTTGTACCTGTTTCTTCCAGCATCTTCACAAGGTCCTTTGCTGTTGTTCTGGGATTCCTTTGCACGTTTCGCACCAAAGTATGTTCATCTCTAGGAGACAAAACGTGTCTCCTTCCTGAGCAGTATTTTTTTTTTTTAAGTATTTAACCTTTATTTATTAACTAGGCAAGTCGGTTAAGAACAAATTCAAATTTTCAATGACGGACTAGGAACAGTGGGTTAACTGCCAGTTCAGGGGCAGAACGACGTCTGCGTTTTCCCATGGTGTTTATACTTGCATACTATTGCGTACTATTTTTTGTTCAGACGAACGTGGCACCTTCAGGGGTTTGGAAATTGCTCCCAAGGATGAACCAGACTTGTGGAGGTCCACAATTCTTTTTCTGAGGTCTTGGCTGATTTCTTTGATTTTCCCATGATGTCAAGCAAAGAGGCACTGAGTTTGAAGGTAGGCCTTGAAATACATCCACAGGTACACCTCCAATTGACTCAAATGATGTCAATTAGCCTATCAGAAGCTTCTAAAGACATGACATCATTTTCTGGAATTTTCCAAGCTGTTTAAAAGGTACAGTCAACTTAGTGTATGTAAACTTCTGACCCACTGGAATTGTGATACAGTGAATTATAAGTGAAATAATCTGTCTGTTACAGTTGTTGGAAAATGACTTGTGTCATGCACAAAGTAGATGTCCTATCCAACTTGCAAAAACTATAATTTGTTAACAAGAAATTTGTGGAGTGGTTGAAAAACGCGATCTGTCTTTCACGTTCTCCTCTGGGGGGGGGGCTATCTGCCTTTCATATGTTATCCCCCCCTCCCAGAGGATATCTGTCTATCATGTGTTATCCTCTGGGAGGGCTATCTGTCTTTCATATGTTATCCTCTGGGAGGGCTATCTGTCTTTCATATGTTATCCTCTGGGGGGGCTATCTGTCTTTCATATGTTATCCTCTGGGGGCTATCTGTCTTTCATATGTTATCCTCTGGGGGCTATCTGTCTTTCATATGTTATCCTCTGGGAGGGCTATCTGTCTTTCATATGTTATCCTCTGGGGGCTATCTGTCTTTCATATGTTATCCTCTGGGGGGCTATCTGTCTTTCATATGTTATCCTCTGGGGGCTATCTGTCTTTCATATGTTATCCTGTGGGGGCTATCTGTCTTTCATATGTTATCCTCTGGGGGCTATCTGTCTTTCATATGTTATCCTCTGGGAGGGGCTATCTGTCTTTCATATGTTATCCTCTGGGAGGGCTATCTGTCTTTCATATGTTATCCTCTGGGAGGGGCTATCTGTCTTTCATATGTTATCCTCTGGGAGGGGCTATCTGTCTTTCATATGTTATCCTCTGGGAGGGGCTATCTGTCTTTCATATGTTATCCTCTGGGGGGCTATCTGTCTTTCATATGTTATCCTCTGGGGGCTATCTGTCTTTCATATGTTATCCTCTGGGAGGGCTATCTGTCTTTCATATGTTATCCTCTGGGAGGGCTATCTGTCTTTCATATGTTATCCTCTGGGAGGGCTATCTGTCTTTCATATGTTATCCTCTGGGGGGCTATCTGTCTTTCATATGTTATCCTCTGGGAGGGCTATCTGTCTTTCATATGTTATCCTCTGGGGGGGCTATCTGTCTTTCATATGTTATCCTCTGGGAGGGCTATCTGTCTTTCATATGTTATCCTCTGGGAGGGCTATCTGTCTTTCATATGTTATCCTCTGGGAGGGCTATCTGTCTTTCATATGTTATCCTCTGGGAGGGCTATCTGTCTTTCATATGTTATCCTCTGGGGGGGCTATCTGTCTTTCATATGTTATCCTCTGGGAGGGCTATCTGTCTTTCATATGTTATCCTCTGGGAGGGCTATCTGTCTTTCATATGTTATCCTCTGGGAGGGCTATCTGTCTTTTTAAGTGTAACAAAGAAGTTGGAAAAGACTAGGCAGAGACAGTCATGTACTGTTCATTGTGACTCTTTTCGTCTTGCTAACCTACTATATTTCCACCACCATCCTTTCTTCAACCAGACTCTCCGTCCCCCAACCCCATCCCACCGCTGTACAGGCAGGACCCAGGGGTGTCTGAGTGGCCAGAGAGGGCGGAGACGCACCCGTTTGCTGCTGAGGAGGAGTCCGAGTTGGGGTACATGGATGACCCCTACCATGAAGAGCCCTATGAGGAGCTACAGTTTAGAGAGTTCATCAGCTCGGAGAGAGACACCCTCTGGATGGTCGAGGTACTACATCACATTTCACAATCACAGACCCGGGAAATATATATAAGCGCAATGACTTTTAGTTTAAAAACATGACGTTTTGGCCTCCAAACGGCCTTCATTAAATTGAGCAAACAGTAGGATAGGACTAGAAAAAAAGGTTTAGGCCAGGGTTGGAATCAATTCCATTTCAAATCAGTCAATTTCAGGCAGGTAACTGTAAAAGTTGAATTGATCCCAACCCTGGTTCGGTCCAGTTAATATGGCTGTTGTTTCTCTCAGGGGGGCGAGGAGCACCAGCCCCATGACATGGTACAGTGTGAGCTGTGTAACACCCTGACTCTGCAGTTCAACAACCACATGAAGAGGCATCACCCGGGCTGTGGCCAGAGCGCTGGGCGGCGAGGGTACCGCTCTACTGGGGCATACGTGGACGGGTGGTTCGGAGGGGAGTGTGGGTCCGGTAGCCCTTACTACCTGCTCTGTAGCACCTGTAGAGAGAAGTACCTGGCAGCTAACCTAGGGGAGATTGGATCCAAACATGACCGGTGAGTAAGAGCTGCACTTTATGCTTAAGCCTTATTTGTGCAGGAGTCACACACACATATGCACTTTATGCCTTATGCTTAAGCCTTATTTGTGCAGGAGTCACACACACATATGCACTTTATGCTTAAGCCTTATTTGTGCAGGAGTCACACACACATATGCACTTTATGCTTAAGCCTTATATGTGCAGGAGTCACACACATATGCACTTTATGCTTAAGCATGCCTTATTTGTGCAGGAGTCACACACACATATGCACTTTATGCTTAAGCCTTATTTGTGCAGGAGTCACACGCATATGCACTTTATGCTTAAGCCTTATTTGTGCAGGAGTCACACACACATATGCACTTTATGCTTAAGCCTTATTTGTGCAGGAGTCACACACATATGCACTTTATGCTTAAGCCTTATTTGTGCAGGAGTCACACGCATATGCACTTTATGCTTAAGCATGCCTTATTTGTGCAGGAGTCACACACATATGCACTTTATGCTTAAGCCTTATTTGTGCAGGAGTCACACACATATGCACTTTATGCTTAAGCCTTATTTGTGCAGGAGTCACACACGCATATGCACTTTATGCTTAAGCCTTATTTGTGCAGGAGTCACACACGCATATGCACTTTATGCTTAAGCCTTATTTGTGCAGGAGTCACACACATATGCACTTTATGCTTAAGCCTTATTTGTGCAGGAGTCACACACGCATATGCACTTTATGCTTAAGCATGCCTTATTTGTGCAGGAGTCACACACATATGCACTTTATGCTTAAGCATGCCTTATTTGTGCAGGATTCACACACGCATATGCACTTTATGCTTAAGCCTTATTTGTGCAGGAGTCACACACATATGCACTTTATGCTTAAGCCTTATTTGTGCAGGAGTCAGCACTTTATGAGTCAGGAGTCACACGCATATGCAGTTTATGCTTAAGCATGCCTTATTTGTGCAGGAGTCACACACATATGCACTTTATGCTTAAGCATTTGTGCAGCCTTATTTGTTATTTGCAGGAGTCACACACATATGCACTTTATGCTTAAGCCTTATTTGTGCAGGAGTCACACACATATGCACTTTATGCTTAAGCCTTATTTGTGCAGGAGTCACACACATATGCACTTTATGCTTAAGCCTTATTTGTGCAGGAGTCACACACGCATATGCACTTTATGCTTAAGCATGCCTTATTTGTGCAGGAGTCACACACATATGCACTTTATGCTTAAGCCTTATTTGTGCAGGAGTCACACACATATGCACTTTATGCTTAAGCCTTATTTGTGCAGGAGTCACACACATATGCACTTTATGCTTAAGCCTTATTTGTGCAGGAGTCACACACATATGCACTTTATGCTTAAGCATGCCTTATTTGTGCAGGAGTCACACACATATGCACTTTATGCTTAAGCCTTATTTGTGCAGGAGTCACACACATATGCACTTTATGCTTAAGCTTTATTTGTGCAGGAGTCACACACGCATATGCTCTTTTTCATAGTCCTTCGAGCTGCATAGTAACACTGTATATGCTTGTTAAAAGTACTACAACAGTTGAGTCTGTCAGTTACTCCTAGGCTGTTTGTCTCTCCTCAGAATGAAAGGACTTGCTTCTGATTTAATTGGACGACTGGACAGCACCTCCGATGGTAAAGATTTTGACCCTCTATTTGTTACGGTTTCTTCTGCTCTGTGAATCATATGTTTAAGTGACTCCCAGTGAACCAATGTTTTCTTATAATAAATTCACCATGTGCTCGAAGACAGCGAATCATCTGGTGAATCATATCCAGGTCCCCCTCACAAAAGAGGTTTCTAACCTCAAGGGTCTTAAATAAAGATTAAATGAAAATATAAATACATTAAAAACAAATAAAAAGATGACTCATGACGGTATCTGCTTCTTCCAACCAGAAGACTGGGAGCTGGGCCCTCTAGACGACTCTGACCCAGACCGGCTGACTGGGCTGGAGGACTTTGGGGTGTTGCTGAGGCCTCTGGGTCTTAGTGAGAAGAAGCTGGTGCCAGACCCCATCCCCTTCATAGAAAACGACCCGCTGGGAGCGCTGGTCAACAGCACCAGTAACCCTGACGGGTCAATGATCCAGAAAGGTACTGTACTTCACATACAGCATTATGCAGCAAACTAGGGTTGCAGGATCCCCGAATTATACCAAAACTCCACGGTTGGAGAATTTCTGTAATCAACAGGGAATAAGTTGCAAGGAAGTCCTCCAACCTACAATTCTTCAACTGGGATTTCTAAAAAAAATCTGAGAATTCGTGGGAAAGTTTCAAACTAACTCAAACATAATATTTGAAATATTTTCAAATGCTCACACAGATGTTGTAATGTATTGTGTATCTCTGGTATACAGGTGTGGTCAGCACTGACACTAAGGGGATAGGTTCCTCCGGCCCTCTGACTCTGGGGGAGCAGGCTGCATCGCTGAGAGACCCTCAGGACAGACTGCAGGCTCTAAGGAGAGTCACCTCTACAGCCCAGATACTACTGGCATACAGCATGGTGATGAGAGCACTCTCCCAAACATCCTCTAGGTTGGTTTGTTTAATGGGATCGGTATCTCACAATGTGGGGTAGTCTAATGTTCAGAGAGTCCATCAACAACATATTCCATTCTACTGTACAGTGGCTACATTCCAGGATCCTCCTCTGATGAGGTATTTCAATACACATTTGCTACTGAGAAGTAGCTTGTTATTTCACCTCCAAAACGTTATTTTGTTAGTCTTATGAAACCTTTTAAATTGGTCTGAAAACAGTGAGCTGGAAGCTTCTGTTATTGTTTTTCTGACAATCAAACATCAAACAATTCCTGTGCCGTTGTTCTAGTGATAAAGTGGTTTATATGTTACGGTTGATTGTGATGTTACGGTTACAGGGCCGTTATCTGTTAACTGTAGAACACTACAGGGCTGTGATCTGTTACTGTAGAACACTACAGGGCTGTGATCTGTTACTGTAGAACACTACAGGTCTGTGATATGTTACTGTAGAACACTACAGGGCTGTGATCTGTTACTGTAGAACACTACAGGGCCGTTATCTGTTACTGTAGAACACTACAGGGCCGTTATCTGTTAACTGTAGAACACTACAGGGCTGTGATCTGTTAACTGTAGAACACTACAGGGCTGTGATCTGTTACTGTAGAACATTACAGGGCTGTGATCTGTTAACTGTAGAACACTACAGGGCCGTTATCTGTTAACTGTAGAACACTACAGGGCCGTTATCTGTTAACTGTAGAACACTACAGGGCTGTGATCTGTTAACTGTAGAACACTACAGGGCTGTGATCTGTTAACTGTAGAACACTACAGGGCTGTGATCTGTTAACTGTAGAACACTACAGGGCCGTTATCTGTTAACTGTAGAACACTACAGGGCCGTTATCTGTTAACTGTAGAACACTACAGGGCCGTTATCTGTTACTGTAGAACATTACAGGGCTGTGATATGTTACTGTAGAACACTACAGGGCTGTGATATGTTACTGTAGAACACTACAGGGCTGTGATCTGTTACTGTAGAACACTACAGGGCTGTGATCTGTTACTTGTAGAACACTACAGGGCTGTGATATGTTACTGTAGAACACTACAGGGCTGTGATATGTTACTGTAGAACACTACAGGGCTGTGATATGTTACTGTAGAACACTACAGGGCTGTGATCTGTTACTGTAGAACACTACAGGGCTGTGATCTGTTACTGTAGAACACTACAGGGCTGTGATCTGTTACTGTAGAACACTACAGGGCTGTGATCTGTTACTGTAGAACACTACAGGGCTGTGATCTGTTACTGTAGAACACTACAGGGCTGTGATATGTTACTGTAGAACACTACAGGGCTGTGATCTGTTACTGTAGAACACTACAGGGCTGTGATATGTTAACTGTAGAACACTACAGGGCTGTGATATGTTACTGTAGAACACTACAGGGCTGTGATATGTTACTGTAGAACACTACAGGGCTGTGATCTGTTACTGTAGAACACTACAGGGCTGTGATCTGTTACTGTAGAACACTACAGGGCTGTGATATGTTACTGTAGAACACTACAGGGCTGTGATCTGTTACTGTAGAACACTACATGGCTGTGATCAGTTACTTGTAGAACACTACAGGGCTGTGATCAGTTACTTGTAGAACACTACAGGGCTGTGATATGTTACTGTAGAACACTACAGGGCTGTGATATGTTACTGTAGAACACTACAGGGCTGTGATCAGTTACTTGTAGAACACTACAGGGCTGTGATATGTTACTGTAGAACACTACAGGGCTGTGATATGTTACTGTAGAACACTACAGGGCTGTGATCTGTTACTGTAGAACACTACAGGGCTGTGATCTGTTACTGTAGAACACTACAGGGCTGTGATATGTTACTGTAGAACACTACAGGGCTGTGATATGTTACTGTAGAACACTACAGGGCTGTGATATGTTACTTGTAGAACACTACAGGGCTGTGATATGTTAACTGTAGAACACTACAGGGCTGTGATATGTTACTGTAGAACACTACAGGGCTGTGATCTGTTACTGTAGAACACTACAGGGCTGTGATATGTTACTGTAGAACACTACAGGGCTGTGATATGTTACTGTAGAACACTACAGGGCTGTGATATGTTACTGTAGAACACTACAAGGCTGTGATATGTTACTGTAGAATACTTCAGGGCTAGATTGTAATCTGTTACACTCCTTTGGTCCCCAATTGTGTAGAAAATGGGAATACAATTGTGTTCCCTTCATATCACACATATATCTCTCCTCCTCTCCCTCCCTCCCTCTCTTCTTTTTCTTTATTTCTACTTCTCTCCCTCTCTTGCACAGTGTGTCAGTGTGCAGTGCTTCTAGTGGTCTGGAGGGCTTGGGCCTGGCAGACATCCGTATCCTGGTGCGTCTGATGTGCCTTGCGGCGGCAGGCCGGGTCCATACCAGTGTTGACCAGCAAGGGGTAGCAGGGGGTAGCAGAGGCTGTGGTGGGGCTACAGAGAGCAGCAGCTCTGCCTTCCTCTCCTTCCTTAGCTCAGCTATAGGCAGCCTGGTCTCACACAGCCCCACAGCATACAGGGAGCTGGTAGACATCTGCACTCAGGTGTGTGAGTCTGTACTCGTGGCTGGCTCCATATGTCTTAGACTGTTTACCAAGGTTGGGGTAATTCCGTTTAAAAAAAAAAACTCCAACTCCAATTGTATGTCTTACAAATGTCTTACGTTTGGCGTAGTCGGCAGGATATGGAATTTCGGTTTTCTTCTTGAATTGACCCCAACCTTGGTGTCTACATTTTTCCATCACCGTCTGTAGAATGTTCTTGTAACTGTAATCTTTCTCTACTTACACTGTCACCCTTTGGCCCGGTTCTAGGATCTGATGGCGGCTGCCACAGGCATGAACCTTGGTGCCATCAGTGATCCTGCACAGAGAGTTCGTCTGACCTCCACCCTGAAGAGGGCGCCACAACAAGATGTCACACCCCTCACACCTCCCACCTTCCTGGTCACACAGAGTCTGGTCTCCCTGCTCACAGAGAAGGGCATCCGCTACCGCTATTCTCCAGACAGAACCGTTACCGAGCAGCACGAGTCTAAAGGTGAGAGGAAGGTACTTTTATGCCAAAGTCACAGAATAAGTTATGTTTGGTATGGTACATATTTTTCAGGTAGTACATCCACATTGCACTCTGTAGTATTTCCCCCCTACTGGACACAACCCTGTAGAGAGGTTTGATTGGTTGGTGCTACCTCATGACGGCTGTTGTGTTTCCCCGATTGGTCCAGGTCCAGAGGCTGGTAGCCCGTCTGCTGCAGTACCTCCTCCCCAGGTGGGGGCGAGAGTGGGCCCTCTGGAGCTGGCCAACGCCCTGGCTGCCTGTGCCCTGTCTGCCAGGCTGACCAGTAAACATCGTCAGTGGGCAGCCCAGCAGCTGGTCCAGGCCCTGGCAGCCTCAGAGAGGGAGAGGGACAACCCCATCCGGCCTCAGACCTACAGCGACATGGCTGGAGACCTGAGGAAGTGTCCTCTGAAGAAGCTAGAGGGACATCACGGCAGGGTACGGGACTAAGATATTTATGCTTGAATATTCGTATCCTCTCTCCTCACATCCTTCTCAAAGCGCATTGACGGAGACGGTCTGAGGGAAGGGACCTTGGACTATCTCTTCCAATGCGGTTTGAGGAGAGAGGAAAGACCAATTGAAAAAGCCAGAGTGAAAGTGATGCTTACTAATGAGGTTCCTATGATCAGTTCCTGTTTGTTGGATACTGATGTTGACCCGGTTGTTGTTGTTGTAGGTGACTAGCTGTACTTGGAACAATGAGCAGGGTCTGTTGGCCACTGGAGCTCAGGACGGGACAGTCAGATTGTGGGACGTCAACCAGAACACTGCTGACCTGCAGTGCACACATTCCTGTAGCATCAGGTATCATCATGACATACAGTATGGGCCAATACTTCCGAAATGTTTCAGTCTTTGTTGCCTTGAGGTAAGCACAGCTCACATAAATGCAAGGTTCCGCCAATGCAACCAAGGTTGAAAAGAAGGATGCTTTTCTAAAGTATTGGAACAGGGACATGAAAGATGTGGTGCTGTTGGGAGTAGAGCTAATGCCAATCCTGTCCTATTGCCCCAGTGATGACAGACGGGGCTCTGAGGCAGCAGGTGGAGCTCACCTGGTGTCTCCTGTCTACTGGAGCTCTGGAGGTACCCTCCTCGCTGCCTTCCAAAACAAGATCATCAACATCTGGACTGTCAATGGTATGTACAGTAGTAACTGGTCCTCAAACCTTTTAACAATGTGTGTAGTTCAGCTGTGTTCGGATGCTCTGATGAAGGTCAACCGTGACCGAAAGCTTGGCACAAAAAAAAGGGTTTCCGTTGCTCTTCATTTCATATGTTGAAAGTATTAAATATGTATCTTATCTGAGATTCTGATCTAAAAATAAAAAATTAATAAAAAATCAAATTATCATTCATTTATAATCTCTCTGTTGTGGTTCATTCAGGAGCCCAGGGCCATGTGGAGGCCCAGCCGTCCTGGGTGACAGCCCTCTCCTGGGTGCAGACCTCCAGCCCCTTCCCCACCCAGGGGGGCATCGCCGGGAAGGATGCCCAGCCAGAGAGCCTGTTGGTGGGGCGTCTGGACGGATCACTCTGCTGGTTGCAGGTCACTGAAGACTTCTCCATTGAGAGCACCGAGCTCACCCGCTGCCACAGGAAGGAATGTGAGTTACATTTATACTGACTGACTGATTTTTTAATTATTATTATTATGTAGAGGAAACAAGTGGTCAAATATAGCTGCCAGCAGCCACAACATGAGTCCAAGCCAAGTTGCCGTTAAGTCAGAAGTGGCTTTGTTTATGACAATAAGTAGTGTTCTCAGTGGTCATGGACTGGTTGATGTGTGATATCTTGCTCCTCTCGCTCCCCTCCCAGCTCCTCAGTGTGTGGCGTGGCACAGTGTGGACAAGCCCTTTGCTGTGGGTTACCCTGATGGGAAGATCCTACTGGCTACCGCTGAATCCTACGAGACTGAACAGCCCCTACTACTGTCTGCCTTCCCTGTAAGTCAACACAGACTTTTACATCCATATAATTGTGTCGTCGTTTACAGGCCACTCTTTAACCAACTCGGTCGCGTCGTCACCATTGTTATCAACGTTCTACAGACGCTGTAGCCATGTCCTAAAGTAGAACGGGGGCTAATGACTCCTTCGTTTAATTTACACAATATGGGCTTCGGAATATGACACGATTCTAGTAGGAAGAAACTTTGCCGTCATGATCATGTTGTCAAATTTACTTTAGACAGTTGGCGACGTCATTAGCAAGCAAAGTTCGTCAAAAATAGCTAGCAATGCTAACATTAGCTCGCTAAAATCTGGAGGTCTCCTCTCAATCTTAGCTAGCTAGCTAGTGTTCTACTAAAGTCAATCTGGCAACATCAAAATGACGACAAAAGGGTTTTCTACTAATTAAAAAGAGAAATGTCCTCTCGCTGCCAACTGCATTTATTTTCAGCAAACCTAACATGTGTAAATATTTGTATGAACATAACATTCAACAATTGAGACACAAACTGAACAAGTTCCACAGACATGTAACTAACAGAAATTGAATAATGTGTCCCTGAACAAAGGGGGGGTCAAAATCAAAAGTAAGTCCGTATCTGGTGTGGCCACCAGCTGCATTAAGTACTGCAGTGCATCTCCTCTTCATGGACTGCACCAGATTTGCCAGTTCTTGCTGTGAGATGTTACCTCACTCTTCGACCAAGGCACCTGCAAGTTCCCAGACATTTCTGGGAGGAATGGCTCTAGCCCTCACCCTCCGATCCAACAGGTCCCAGATGTGCTCAATGGGATTGAGATCCAGGCTCTTCGCTGGCCATGGCAGAACACTGACATTCCTGTCTTGCAGGAAATCACGCACAGAACGAGCAGTATGGTTTGTGGCACTGTCATGCTGGAGGGTCATGTCAGGATGAACCTGCAGGAAGGGTACCACATGAGGGAGGAGGATGTCTTCCCTGTAACGCACAGTGTTGTGATTGCCTGCAATGACAACAAGCTCAGTCCGATGATGCTGTGACACACCGCCCCAGACCATGACAGACCCTCCACCTCCAAATCGATCCCACTCCAGAATACAGGCCTCGGTGTAACGCTCATTCCTTCAACGATAAACGTGAATCCGACCATCACCCCTGGCGAGACAAAACCGCGACTCATCAGTGAAGAGCACTTTTTGCCAGTCCTGTCTGCTCCAGCAACGGTGGGTTTGTGCCAATAGGCAACGATCCTGTGCAGGTGTTGTTACACGTGGTCTGCCACTGCGAGGACGATCAGCTGTCCATCCTGTCTCCCTGTAGCACAGTCTTAGGCGTCTCACAGTACGGACATTGCAATTTATTGCTCTGGCCACATCTGCAGTCCTCATGCCTCCTTGACCGCATGCCTAAGGCACGTACACGCAGATGAGCAGGGACCCTGGGCATTTTTCAGAGTCAACAGAAAGGCTCTTTAGTGTCCTAGTTTTTATAACTTTGACCTTACTTGCCTACCGTCTGTAAGCTGTTAGTGTCTTAACGGCTGTTCCACAGGTGCATGTTCATTAATTGCTTATGGTTCATTGAACAAGCATGGGAAACAGTGTTTAAACCCTTTACAATGAAGATCTGTGAAGTTATTTGGATTGTTACGAATTATCTTTGAAAGACAGGGTCCTGAAAAAGGGACATTTTTTTTTTGCTTAGTTTATTTGCTCTTAGAAATGTCATCTTGTTTTCAAGCCACAGGAAGGCACTCTAGACCAAATCTTCACCAGCGCCCAATGAGGATACATTGAGTAGAATGCTCAGCAGGTCATCAGTCCTAAAACAAACTTGCCATCAATGAATACTTGAAAATATAGTAAATTATTTCAATTCAGCAAACTAAGGTGAAAAACAACACATCCAGGAAATCCAAGATTACAAGCAAAACATTTGTCATTCTCTCTCTCCCTCCCTCTCTCTCTCCCTCCCTCCATCCCTCTCTCTCTCCCTCCATCTCTTTCTCCCTCCCTCCATCTCTCTCTCCCTCCCTCCATCTCTCTCTCCCTCCCTCCATCCCTCTCTCTCTCTCTCCCTCCATCCCTTTCTCCCTCCCTCCATCTCTCTCTCCCTCCCTCCATCTCTCTCTCCCTCTCTCCCCCTCTCTCCCTCCCTCCCTCCCTCCCTCCCTCCCTCCCTCCCTCCCTCCCTCCCTCCCTCCATCTCTCTCTCCCTCCCTCCATCTCTTTCTCTCTCCCTCCCTCCATCTCTTTCTCCCTCCCTCCCTCCATCTCTTTCTCCTTCCCTCCATCTCTTTCTCCCCTCCCTCCATCTCTTTCTCCCTCCCTCCATCTCTCTCTCCCTCCCTCCATCTCTCTCTCTCTCCCTCCCTCCATCTCTCTCTCCCTCCCTCCCTCCATCTCTCTCTCCCTCCCTCCCTCCATCTCTCTCTCCCTCCCTCCATCTCTCTCTCCCTCCCTCCCTCCCTCCATCTCTCTCTCCCTCCCTCCCTCCCTCATCTCTCTCTCCCTCCCTCCCTCCCTCCATCTCTCTCCCTCCCTCCCTCCATCTCTCTCTCCCTCCCTCCCTCCATCTCTCTCTCCCTCCCTCCCTCCATCTCTCTCTCCCTCCCTCCCTCCATCTCTCTCTCCCTCCCTCCCTCCATCTCTCTCTCTCTCCCTCCCTCCATCTCTCCCTCCCTCCCTCCATCTCTCTCTCCCTCCCTCCATCTCTTTCTCCCTCCCTCCATCTCTTTCTCCCTCCCTCCATCTCTTTCTCCCTCCCTCCATCTCTCTCTCCCTCCCTCCCTCCATCTCTCTCTCCCTCCCTCCCTCCATCTCTTTCTCCCTCCCTCCATCTCTTTCTCCCTCCCTCCATCTCTCTCTCTCTCCCTCCCTCCCTCCCTCCATCTCTCTCTCCCTCCCTCCCTCCATCTCTCTCTCCCTCCCTCCCTCCATCTCTTTCTCCCTCCCTCCATCTCTCTCTCCCTCCCTCCATCTCTTTCTCCCTCCCTCCATCTCTCTCTCCCTCCCTCCATCTCTCTCTCTCTCCCTCCCTCCATCTCTCTCTCCCTCCCTCCCTCCATCTCTTTCTCCCTCCCTCCATCTCTTTCTCCCTCCCTCCATCTCTTTTTCCCTCCCTCCATCTCTCTCTCCCTCCCTCCCTCCATCTCTCTCTCCCTCCATCTCTCCATCTCTCTCTCCCTCCATCCCTCCCTCAATCTCTCTCTCTCTCCCTCCATCTCTCTCTCCCTCCATCCCTCCCTCAATCTCTCTCTCTCTCCCTCCATCTCTCTCTCCCTCCCTCCATCTCTCTCTCCCTCCCTCCATCTCTCTCTCTCGCAATCCTCCCTACCTCTCTCCAGGAGAGTGTCAGCATCCTGCGCTGGGACCCCACGGGCCACCTCCTCCTCTCCACGGGCCGCTCTGAGGTGGTGAAGATCTGGGGGCGGGCGGGAGGCACCTGGATCACCCTCCACTCCCTGTTCCACACAGGCACCGTCAACACGGCCGAGTGGTGCCCTTTGCCTGGCAGAGGTCCCGAACCACGCCTTATGATGGCTGTGTGAGTACCAGGGAATAAGGGGAGAGTGTGAGTACCAGGGAATCAGGGGAATGTGTGAGTACCAGGGAATAAGGGGAGAGTGTGAGTACCAGGCAATAAGGGGAGTGTGTGAGTACCAGGGAATAAGGGGAATGTGTGAGTACCAGGGAATAAGGGGAATGTGTGAGTACCAGGCAATAAGGGGAGAGTGTGAGTACCAGGCAATAAGGGGAGTGTGTGAGTACCAGGGAATAAGGGGAATGTGTGAGTACCAGGGAATAAGGGGAGAGTGTGAGTACCAGGGAATAAGGGGAATGTGTGAGTACCAGGGAATAAGGGGAGAGTGTGAGTACCAGGCAATAAGGGGAGTGTGTGAGTACCAGGGAATAAGGGGAATGTGTGAGTACCAGGGAATAAGGGGAGAGTGTGAGTACCAGGCAATAAGGGGAGTGTGTGAGTACCAGGGAATAAGGGGAATGTGTGAGTACCAGGGAATAAGGGGAGTGTGTGAGTACCAGGGAATAAGGGGAATGTGTGAGTACCAGGGAATAAGGGGAGAGTGTGAGTACCAGGGAATAAGGGGAGTGTGTGAGTACCAGGGAATAAGGGGAATGTGTGAGTACCAGGGAATAAGGGGAGAGTGTGAGTACCAGGCAATAAGGGGAGAGTGTGAGTACCAGGCAATAAGGGGAATGTGTGAGTACCAGGGAATAAGGGGAGAGTGTGAGTACCAGGCAATAAGGGGAGAGTGAGAGTACCAGGCAATAAGGGGAATGTGTGAGTACCAGGCAATAAGGGGAGAGTGTGAGTACCAGGCAATAAGGGGAGTGTGTGAGTACCAGGGAATAAGGGGAATGTGTGAGTACCAGGGAATAAGGGGAGAGTGTGAGTACCAGGGAATAAGGGGAATGTGTGAGTACCAGGGAATAAGGGGAGAGTGTGAGTACCAGGCAATAAGGGGAGTGTGTGAGTACCAGGGAATAAGGGGAATGTGTGAGTACCAGGGAATAAGGGGAGTGTGAGTACCAGGCAATAAGGGGAGTGTGTGAGTACCAGGGAATAAGGGGAATGTGTGAGTACCAGGGAATAAGGGGAGAGTGTGAGTACCAGGCAATAAGGGGAGAGTGTGAGTACCAGGCAATAAGGGGAATGTGTGAGTACCAGGGAATAAGGGGAGAGTGTGAGTACCAGGCAATAAGGGGAGAGTGAGAGTACCAGGCAATAAGGGGAATGTGTGAGTACCAGGCAATAAGGGGAGAGTGTGAGTACCAGGCAATAAGGGGAGTGTGTGAGTACCAGGCAATAAGGGGAATGTGTGAGTACCAGGGAATAAGGGGAGAGTGTGAGTACCAGGGAATAAGGGGAATGTGGGAATGGGGAGTACCAGGGAATAAGGGGAGAGTGTGAGTACCAGGCAATAAGGGGAGTGTGTGAGTACCAGGGAATAAGGGGAATGTGTGAGTACCAGGGAATAAGGGGAGAGTGTGAGTACCAGGCAATAAGGGGAGTGTGTGAGTACCAGGGAATAAGGGGAATGTGTGAGTACCAGGCAATAAGGGGAGTGTGTGAGTACCAGGCAATAAGGGGAGTGTGTGAGTACCAGGGAATAAGGGGAGAGTGTGAGTACCAGGGAATAAGGGGAGAGTGTGAGTACCAGGGAATAAGGGGAGTGTGTGAGTACCAGGGAATAAGGGGAGAGTGTGAGTACTAGGGAATAAGGGGAGAATGTGAGCTGTGTACACCGAGTAATTAGTACATTATTAGCTATATTTAACGGTGGCAATGCACATTGATCAACATTTCTGCATATGGGTCAAATGTAGTCCCTGTAGACATTAGATTGAGTTATTCCCTACATTTCCTCTGTCTTTTTAGAGGGAGCCAGAATGGTCTTCTGAATGTGTGGACTCTGCCACAGGGGGGCACTAATGTGTCAGTTCCTAAGTTCCTGGGCAGCTCATCCAGTCAGGAGAACAACAGTGGCATCAAGGTCAGTACAGTCAGTGTGTTCTGTAGCGCTCAGTTATGGCTGAGATAAGCGGCTTCGGTTATGTCTCCTTTCTTTCCCCCATTTCCTCTGACACCTAAAATGGGAAGTAGAAAATCGTCAGTTGTCTTTGTGGAGGAACAGAAATTCATCATTTTCTATTATTCTATTCTTTTTCTTCTTCTTATCCTTTTGGATTCTTCTAATAACTACTGTATTTGTCAATTCAATTCCAGTTACTCTTTTAATTCACTGTGTCCTGATCTATGTGGCGTTTGGCCTCCCTAGCGTGGCAGTGCCAAGTGTGTGTTCAGACTGAGTGGTCACATCACAGCGGTGAAGACCCTGTCGTTCTGCCCCAGTGGTCTGGCCCTGGTGTCTGGAGGTATAGGAGGACTACTCAACATCTGGTCTCTACAGGTGAGAGCTGTAGCATGACGGACTACGCTACTAATAATGCGCTGTTTAATAACATAATAGAGTTAGCCAAACTCCTTATCAATACAACATCCTCTGTCTATTATCAGTGCCGTGTGTTCTAATCTTATCCCGGTTCCCCCCTCCTACAGGATGGTTCCATCCTACAGACAGTGGTGACAGGCCTAGGCTCAGTGGTCAGTACCACCTGGATACCAAATGTAGGGGTGGCTGCCTGCTCCGGGAGGTCGAAGGTGAGTCCAGTATGCCTTTCATTGCACTAGGCCTCAGGCTCTATCTCTTTACGATCTGTCCTGTCCTCGTCTGTTCTCGTCTCCCCCTTCATCTCCACTGATTGGAACAGACTTGGCAGGTGGAAACAGAATGGTGGGAGATCATCATTAGGCTGTCTTTCACTTGGTCACTTCTTTCAGATCAGTGCAGTTGAAAGAGAGGGGAGGAGATGATAGGACAGCTTTTTAGACTGAGAAAGAGACCTAAATGAACAGGGTCTGATGTCTGACCTCCCCTCCAACAGGATGCTCTGCTGATCCGCTGTACGTCAGACTGGATCTCCCAGAACCACGTGTTGGCATCCTGCCGCACCGTCCTCAGAACACAGGGCATTCTGGGTCTGAACCGTGCACCCTGCATGGCCGTCTTCCTGGAGAGACTTCCCACACTGCTGCAGGAACAGTACAGCTACGAGAGGGTTAGTACAGTACAGCAGTACAGCTAGTTAGTTAGTAAACTACTTATTTAGATATCTACTTGGTTAGTTATCTAGTTAGTTAGTTATCTAGTTAGTTAGTTATCTAGTTGGTTAGTTATCTACTTGGTTAGTTATCTACTTATTTAGATATCTACTTGGTTAGTTATCTAGTTAGTTAGTTATCCACTTCGTTATCTAGTTAGTTAGTTATCCACTTCGTTATCTAGTTAGTTTGTTATCTAGTTAGTTAGTTATCTACTTGGTTAGTTATCTACTTGGTTAGTTATCTACTTGGTTAGTTAACTACTTAGTTAGTTATCTACTTAGTTAGTTATCTACTTGGTTAGTTATCTACTTGGTTAGTTATCTACTTGGTTAGTTATCTACTTGGTTAGTTACCTACTTGCTTTGTTATCTACTTAGTTTGTTAACTAGTTAGTTATCTACTTGGTTAGTTATCTAGTTAGTTGTCTAGTTGGTTAGTTATCTAGTTGGTTAGTTATCTAGTTGGTTAGTTATCTAGTTGGTTAGTTATGTAGTTGGTTAGTTATCTAGTTGGTTAGTTATGTACTTGGTTAGTTATCTAGTTGGTTAATTATCTAGTTAGTTAGTTCGTTAGTTTGGCCGTCTTCCTGGAGAGACTTCCCACACTGCTGCAGGAGGCTGCTTGGATTTACATTCCTACACTTACTCTGTAGAGGCTCGCCTAACAGCTTTTGACTTGTGATTTCGGTGCATTCCAGAGGTTGTAACTTTATGCAAGCGTCTTTCTGCAATTTTATGCAAGTTTTACTACAGGGAACGCTTGGTGGATATAATCCAGCCTTCGCTAGTGCTGCTGACCTCAACAAACTGTCACTGAAGGCCAATTTACAGACAAATGTCCCGTCTCTCTGCAAGGTTATTGAGCCCAGAGGAACATCAGCTAATGCAGTAGTTTTCCACCTCATTGGATCTTGAGGATTAATCCGTGTGTCTGTGTGTCTGTCTGTCTGTGTGTGTGTCTCTCTTCTCTTCTCTCCTCTCTCTTTCTCTCTCTTTCTCTCTTTTTCTTTCTCTTTCTCTTTCTCTTTCTCTCTCTCTCTCTCTCTCTCTCTCTCTCTCTCTCTCTCTCTCTCTCCCCAGAGTCACGTGACAGCGGGTGACCAGTTGGTCCACAGTGCCTTCCTCCAGAGTCTGGCCTCTCTGACCGTCGGCCTTTCCCTGGAACAGTACCTGTGTCGGCCCTGCCGACCCCCCCACCACCAACCTGCCAGCCTCAGCCTCGACCACACACACTCCTGCCCCATGGAGTGGAGCTGGCTCCAAACCTTCTCCACCACTGTGAAGAGCGCGGAGGCCATCGCCAGGGGAACAGCGTTCCCAGAATCCTTCACTGTCCCAGAGTTCCAGCAGGCAGGAACCACAGAACTCACCAAGCCCCTGGTGAGCAGAAAGTAGAAGCTTCCTGTAGCTTCCTCAGACTAGGATGATGTCTGAAATGACACCCTATTCCCTATTAGTGTGTGCTGCATAGAGAATAGGGCACTTGGGAGTGTGTGGGGTTGTGTTATTGGAGAAACAGGCTAGCTGCCAGCCAATTATGGTGTTCATTCAACTGTTTTTTTCTTTTTACTTTTAGTGTTATTTGTTCATCTTTCCATTTACTGTGATGTATGGCAGCTCACACAGTTTGTTGTTGCACTCTCTTCACTTCAATTCACTTCTTCTCTTCGCTTCTCTTCTTCGCTTCTCTTCTTCGCTTCTCTTCTTCGCTTCTCTTTCTCAGGACAATAGTAAGTGGAGCTTCATGATGGACGAACAACTCATGTCCTGGGCCACCACCAGACCTGAGGTAAGATTTCTGTCTCCAGTACCATATCTACATCCCAAATGGCACCCTATTCCCTATATAGTGCACTACTATTGACCAAGGCCTACATAGGGCTCTATTCCCTATATAGTGCACTACTATTGACCAGGGCCTACACAGGACTCTATTCCCCTATATAGTGCACTACTATTGACCAGGGCCTACACAGGGCTCAGGTCAATAAGTCCACTATATAGGGAATAGGGTGCCATTTCTGATGCAGGCCATATCTCCTGAGGTATGGTTTCTGTCTGTAAAACCATATATCCTATTATCTTAATGTCATTACTGTATCACTTGACATACCCTCAGCAGCTCTGGGAACCCACACCCTGGGTCAGGCCAGCCTCATGACACAGCTCCATCACTTCATGTTCAGATAGCTGTATCACTTGACATACCCTCAGCAGCTCTGGGAACCCACACCCTGGGTCAGGCCAGCCTCATGACACAGCTCCATCACTTCATGTTCAGATAGCTGTATCACTTGACATACCCTCAGCAGCTCTGGGAACCCACACCCTGGGTCAGGCCAGCCTCATGACACAGCTCCATCACTTCATGTTCAGATAGCTGTATCACTTGACATATCCTCAGCAGCTCTGGGAACCCACACCCTGGGTCAGGCCAGCCTCATGACACAGCTCCATCACTTCATGTTCAGATAGCTGTATCACTTGACATACCCTCAGCAGCTCTGGGAACCCACACCCTGGGTCAGGCCAGCCTCATGACACAGCTCCATCACTTCATGTTCAGATAGCTGTATCACTTGACATACCCTCAGCAGCTCTGGGAACCCACACCCTGGGTCAGGCCAGCCTCATGACACAGCTCCATCACTTCATGTTCAGATAGCTGTATCACTTGACATACCCTCAGCAGCTCTGGGAACCCACACCCTGGGTCAGGCCAGCCTCATGACACAGCTCCATCACTTCATGTTCAGATAGCTGTATCACTTGACATACCCTCAGCAGCTCTGGGAACCCACACCCTGGGTCAGGCCAGCCTCATGACACAGCTCCATCACTTCATGTTCAGATAGCTGTATCACTTGACATACCCTCAGCAGCTCTGGGAACCCACACCCTGGGTCAGGCCAGCCTCATGACACAGCTCCATCACTTCCTGTTCAGATAGCTGTATCACTAGCTATTGTTCACACTGTTCAGTGTTATGACTGTCCCCATAACGATATCCTGTCTGTTATTAGTCATTTTGAAGGTGTCAATAATGCTGTCTTGCCAACTGTTTTGGTCATTGTTAGAAAGACTGGACGAAGCGATCTGAAACCAGGCTACTTTAAGCTACTTTAACAGGCTACTTTAAGCTACTTTAACAGGCTACTTTAAGCTCCTTTAACTGGCTACTTTAAGCTACTTTAACAGGCTACTTTAAGCTACTTTAACAGGCTACTTTAAACTCCTTTAACTGGCTACTTTAAGCTACTTTAACAGGTTACTTTAAGCTCCTTTAACAGGCTACTTTAAGCTCCTTTAACAGGCTACTTTAAGCTCCTTTAACAGGCTACTTTAAGCTACTTTAACTGGCTACTTTAAGCTCCTTTAACAGGCTACTTTAAGCTCCTTTAACAGGCTACTTTAAGCTCCTTTAACAGGCTACTTTAAGCTCCTTTAATAGGCTACTTTAACAGGCTACTTTAAGCTCCTTTAACAGGCTACTTTAAGCTCCTTTAACAGGCTACTTTAAGCTACTTTAACTGGCTACTTTAAGCTCCTTTAACAGGCTACTTTAAGCTCCTTTAACAGGCTACTTTAAGCTCCTTTAACAGGCTACTTTAAGCTCCTTTAATATGCTACTTTAACAGGCTACTTTAAGCTCCTTTAACAGGCTACTTTAAGCTCCTTTAACAGGCTACTTTAAGCTACTTTAACAGGCTACTTTAAGCTCATTTAACAGGCTACTTTAAGCTCCTTTAACAGGCTACTTTAAGCTCCTTTAACAGGCTACTTTAAGCTCCTTTAACAGGCTACTTTAAGCTACTTTAACAGGCTACTTTAAGCTCCTTTAACAGGCTACTTTAAGCTCCTTTAACTGGCTACTTTAAGCTCCTTTAACAGGCTACTTTAAGCTCCTTTAACAGGCTACTTTAAGCTCATTTAACAGGCTACTTTAATCTACTTTAACAGGCTACTTTAAGCTACTTTAACAGGCTACTTTGAGCTACTTTAACAGGCTACTTTAAGCTACTTTAACAGGCTACTTTAAGCTCCTTTAACAGGCTACTTTAAGCTCCTTTAACAGGCTACTTTAACAGGCTACTTTAACAGGCTACTTTAAGCTACTTTAACAGGCTACTTTAACAGGCTACTTTAACATGCTACTTTAAGCTACTTTAACAGGCTACTTTAACAGGCTACTTTAAGCTACTTTAACAGGATACTTTAAGCTCCTTTAACAGGCTACTTTAAGCTCCTTTAACAGGCTACTTTAAGCTACTTTAACAGGCTACTTTAAGCTACTTTAACAGGCTACTTTAAGCTCCTTTAACAGGCTACTTTAAGCTCCTTTAACAGGCTTTCCCACCTCCTCTTACTGTATTTGACAGGACTGGCAGCAGGGAGGGAAGAGTCAGGTGTTTCTGTGGGGCAACGGGCGTCACGGACAGCTGGCAGACGCAGGGACCAACCTGATGGTGCCTACCATCGCCCCGTCTCTGTCCCAGACACATCAGGTAGAGTTCATAACCTACTAATACACCGGGGTCACGTTACATTACAGCACACGTCGTGAGCATCTCTGATTAGCCAGCTCCAGATTCTACTTAGGCTTCTTACATTTTGAGCCCGAAGATTCTCTGTTGTTGACCTGTGATACTCTACTCTCTGCAGGTTGTGTGTGGGCAGAACTGTACATTCCTGGTACAGGCTAATGGTACGGTGCTGGCTGTAGGAGAGGGTAGCTATGGGAGACTGGGCCAGGGCAACTCTGATGACCTATATACCCCCACAGTCATCTCAGCCTTGCAAGGTAACATCTTTATCTCGGGTTGATCTATAACCTTGGACACCTTTGACACCTTTGTCCCCCTTGTTGACCCCCTCCCCAGGCTACGTGGTGACCCAGCTGGTGACCTCTTGCGGTTCTGACGGCCACTCCCTGGCCCTGACGGAGACGGGGGAGGTGTTCAGCTGGGGTGACGGGGACTATGGGAAGCTGGGACATGGGAACAGTGAGAGACAGAGACGACCCAAACAGGTGGAGGCCCTGCAGGGAGAGGAGGTGGTGCAGGTATGACTGGAGATGAGGCTCTGCAGGGAGAGGAGGTGAGGCGGGTATGACTGGAGATGAGGCTCTGCAGGGAGAGGTGGTGGTGCAGGTATGACTGGAGATGAGGCTCTGCAGGGAGAGGAGGTGGGGCGGATAGGACTGGAGATGAGGCTCTGCAGGGAGAGGAGGTGGTGCAGGTAGGACTGGAGATGAGGCTCTGCAGGGAGAGGAGGTGGTGCAGGTATGACTGATGAGGCTCTGCAGGGAGAGGAGGTGGTGCAGGTATGACTGATGAGGCTCTGCAGGGAGAGGAGGTGGTGCAGGTATGACTGATGAGGCTCTGCAGGGAGAGGAGGTGGGGCGGGTAGGACTGGAGATGAGGCTCTACAGGGAGAGGAGGTGGGGCAGGTAGGACTGGAGATGAGGCTCTGCAGGGAGAGGAGGTGAGGCGGATAGGACTGGAGATGAGGCTCTGCAGGGAGAGGAGGTGGGGCGGATAGGACTGGAGATGAGGCTCTGCAGGGAGAGGAGGTGAGGCGGATAGGACTGGAGATGAGGCTCTGCAGGGAGAGGAGGTGGGGCGGATAGGACTGGAGATGAGGCTCTGCAGGGAGAGGAGGTGGGGCGGATAGGACTGGAGATGAGGCTCACCTGACAGGTCACACCTAACATTTCTGGGATGTTAAATGACATTATATGAATCCCTCTTACTGTAGATTACATACCCTTCGTTGTATTTACATTAGATGTATAATGCTTCATTCTAAGTGGTAGGCCAGCACGGAATCATTCTTGGTGTCATTTATCCTGAATAGTTTCTCTGTCTCTGTCATTCATCATTCCTTCACACAACAGTTGGCGTGTGGGTTCAAACACTCAGCCGTGATCACAACAGACGGGAAGCTGTTGACCTTCGGTAGTGGAGACTCTGGTCGTCTGGGTCAAAGATCAACGTCCAACAAGATGCTGCCAGAGAGAGTCACGGCACTGGAGGGATATCACATTGGACAGGTATGATCCGTCATATCAGACACACCAAAACGTATTAGCACACTACATGGTTGCCATTGCACTCAGGCCAGGTGCATCAACAACGAGACTGCTGCGCAGGCCTACTAATAACAGAGCGAAAGCACCTTAATAACAGAAATATATAGGGATACTTAAAACATGAACCTAACAAGACAGGTAACATCCATCATATCAGACAGGTAACATCCATCATATCGGACAGGTAACGTCCATCGTATCAGACAGGTACCGTCCATCATATCGGACAGGTAACATCCATCATATCGGACAGGTAACATCCATCATATCAGACAGGTAACATCCATCATATCGGACAGGTGGTACCGTCCATCGTATCAGACAGGTAACATCCATCATATCAGACAGGTAACATCCATCATATCGGACAGGTAACATCCATCATATCAGACAGGTAACATCCATCATATCAGACAGGTAACATCCATCATATCGGACAGGTAACGTCCATCGTATCAGACAGGTACCGTCCATCATATCGGACAGGTACCGTCCATCATATCGGACAGGTAACGTCCATCGTATCGGACAGGTAACGTCCATCGTATCGGACAGGTAACGTCCATCGTATCGGACAGGTAACGTCCATCGTATCAGACAGGTAACATCCATCGTATCAGACAGGTAACATCCATCATATCAGACAGGTAACATCCATCGTATCGGACAGGTAACATCCATCGTATCGGACAGGTAACGTCCATCGTATCAGACAGGTACCGTCCATCATATCGGACAGGTAACATCCATCATATCAGACAGGTGGTACCGTCCATCGTATCGGACAGGTGGTACCGTCCATCGTATCGGACAGGTGGTACCGTCCATCGTATCAGACAGGTGGTACCGTCCATCGTATCGGACAGGTGGTACCGTCCATCGTATCGGACAGGTGGTACCGTCCATCGTATCGGACAGGTGGTACCGTCCATCGTATCGGACAGGTGGTACCGTCCATCGTATCGGACAGGTGGTACCGTCCATCGTATCGGACAGGTGGTACCGTCCATCGTATCGGACAGGTGGTACCGTCCATCGTATCGGACAGGTGGTACCGTCCATCGTATCGGACAGGTGGTACCGTCCATCGTATCAGACAGGTGGTACCGTCCATCGTATCAGACAGGTAACGTCCATCGTATCAGACAGGTGGTACCGTCCATCGTATCAGACAGGTAACGTCCATCGTATCGGACAGGTAACGTCCATCGTATCGGACAGGTAACGTCCATCGTATCGGACAGGTAACGTCCATCGTATCGGACAGGTGGTACCGTCCATCGTATCAGACAGGTAACGTCCATCGTATCAGACAGGTAACGTCCATCGTATCAGACAGGTGGTACCGTCCATCGTATCAGACAGGTAACGTCCATCGTATCGGACAGGTAACGTCCATCGTATCGGACAGGTAACGTCCATCGTATCAGACAGGTAACGTCCATCGTATCAGACAGATGGTACCGTCCATCGTATCAGACAGGTAACGTCCATCGTATCAGACAGGTAACATCCATCGTATCAGACAGGTGGTACCGTCCATCGTATCAGACAGGTAACGTCCATCGTATCGGACAGGTGGTACCGTCCATCGTATCAGACAGGTGGTACCGTCCATCGTATCAGACAGGTAACGTCCATCGTATCAGACAGGTAACATCCATCGTATCAGACAGGTGGTACCGTCCATCGTATCAGACAGGTAACGTCCATCGTATCAGACAGGTGGTACCGTCCATCGTATCAGACAGGTAACGTGCATCGTATCGGACAGGTAACGTCCATCGTATCGGACAGGTAACGTCCATCGTATCGGACAGGTAACGTCCATCGTATCGGACAGGTAACGTCCATCGTATCGGACAGGTAACGTCCATCGTATCGGACGGGTAACGTCCATCGTATCGGACAGGTGGTACCGTCCATCGTATCGGACAGGTGGTACCGTCCATCGTATCGGACAGGTGGTACCGTCCATCGTATCAGACAGGTAACGTCCATCGTATCGGACAGGTGGTACCGTCCAACGTATCGGACAGGTGGTACCGTCCATCGTATCGGACAGGTGGTACCGTCCATCGTATCGGACAGGTGGTACCGTCCATCGTATCGGACAGGTGGTACCGTCCATCGTATCGGACAGGTAACGTCCATCATATCAGACAGGTAACGTCCATCGTATCAGACAGGTAACGTCCATCGTATCAGACAGGTGGTACCGTCCATCGTATCAGACAGGTGGTACCGTCCATCGTATCGGACAGGTAACGTCCATCGTATCGGACAGGTAACGTCCATCGTATCAGACAGGTGGTACCGTCCATCGTATCGGACAGGTGGTACCGACCATCGTATCGGACAGGTAACGTCCATCGTATCGGACAGGTGGTACCGTCCATCGTATCAGACAGGTGGTACCGTCCATCGTATCGGACAGGTGGTACCGTCCATCGTATCGGACAGGTGGTACCACCGTCCATCGTATCGGACAGGTGGTACCACCGTCCATCGTATCGGACAGGTGGTACTGTCCATCGTATCGGACAGGTGGTACCACCGTCCATCGTATCGGACAGGTGGTACCGTCCATCGTATCGGACAGGTGGTACCGTCCATCGTATCGGACAGGTGGTACCGTCCATCGTATCGGACAGGTGGTAAGGTCCATCGTATCGGACAGGTGGTACCGTCCATCGTATCGGACAGGTGGTACCGTCCATCGTATCGGACAGGTGGTAAGGTCCATCGTATCGGACAGGTGGTACCGTCCATCGTATCGGACAGGTGGTACCGTCCATCGTATCGGACAGGTGGTACCGTCCATCGTATCGGACAGGTGGTAAGGTCCATCGTATCGGACAGGTGGTACCGTCCATCGTATCGGACAGGTGGTACCGTCCATCGTATCGGACAGGTGGTACCGTCCATCGTATCGGACAGGTGGTACCGTCCATCGTATCGGACAGGTGGTACCGTCCATCGTATCGGACAGGTGGTACCGTCCATCGTATCGGACAGGTGGTACCGTCCATCGTATCGGACAGGTGGTAAGGTCCATCATGATAACATGTTTGATTCTCTGTCCTGTGATCTGTGATGCTGCCAATGTTGCCTAAGGAGCTAAATGTTTTAAAGCAGGGGTCTCAGTCAGGGCTGGTGTTTTAAAGCAGGGGGTCTCAGTCATGGCTGGTGTTTTAAAGCAGGGGGTCTCAGTCAGGGCTGGTGTTTTAAAGCAGGGGTCTCAGTCAGGGCTGGTGTTTTAAAGCAGGGGTCTCAGTCAGGGCTGGTGTTTTAAAGCAGGGGGTCTCAGTCATGGCTGGTGTTTTAAAGCAGGGGGTCTCAGTCAGGGCTGGTGTTTTAAAGCAGGGGTCTCAGTCAGGGCTGGTGTTTTAAAGCAGGGGGTCTCAGTCAGGGCTGGTGTTTTAAAGCAGGGGGTCTCAGTCAGGGCTGGTCTTTTAAAGCAGGGGGTCTCAGTCAGGGCTGGTGTTTTAAAGCAGGGGGTCTCAGTCAGGGCTGGTGTTTTAAAGCAGGGGGTCTCAGTCAGGGCTGGTGTTTTAAAGTAGGGGTCTCAGTCAGGGCTGGTGTTTTAAAGCAGGGGGTCTCAGTCAGGGCTGGTGTTTTAAAGCAGGGGTCTCAGTCAGGGCTGGTGTTTTAAAGCAGGGGGTCTCAGTCAGGGCTGGTGTTTTAAAGCAGGGGGTCTCAGTCAGGGCTGGTGTTTTAAAGCAGGGGTCTCAGTCAGGGCTGGTGTTTTAAAGCAGGGGGTCTCAGTCAGGGCTGGTGTTTTAAAGCAGGGGGTCTCAGTCAGGGCTGGTGTTTTAAAGCAGGGGTCTCAGTCAGGGCTGGTGTTTTAAAGCAGGGGTCTCAGTCAGGGCTGGTGTTTTAAAGCAGGGGGTCTCAGTCAGGGCTGGTGTTTTAAAGCAGGGGGTCTCAGTCAGGGCTGGTGTTTTAAAGCAGGGGTCTCAGTCAGGGCTGGAGTTTTAAAGCAGGGGGTCTCAGTCAGGGCTGGTGTTTTAAAGCAGGGGGTCTCAGTCAGGGCTGGTGTTTTAAAGCAGGGGTCTCAGTCAGGGCTGGTGTTTTAAAGCAGGGGTCTCAGTCAGGGCTGGTGTTTTAAAGCAGGGGTCTCAGTCAGGGCTGGTGTTTTAAAGCAGGGGGTCTCAGTCAGGGCTGGTGTTTTAAAGCAGGGGGTCTCAGTCAGGGCTGGTGTTTTAAAGCAGGGGTCTCAGTCAGGGCTGGTGTTTTAAAGCAGGGGTCTCAGTCAGGGCTGGTGTTTTAAAGCAGGGGGTCTCAGTCAGGGCTGGTGTTTTAAAGCAGGGGTCTCAGTCAGGGCTGGTGTTTTAAAGCAGGGGTCTCAGTCAGGGCTGGTGTTTTAAAGCAGGGGGTCTCAGTCAGGGCTGGTGTTTTAAAGCAGGGGTCTCAGTCAGGGCTGGTGTTTTAAAGCAGGGGTCTCAGTCAGGGCTGGTGTTTTAAAGCTGGGGTCTCATTCAGGGCTGGTGTTTTAAAGCAGGGGGTCTCAGTCAGGGCTGGTGTTTTAAAGCAGGGGGTCTCAGTCAGGGCTGGTGTTTTAAAGCTGGGGTCTCATTCAGGGCTGGTGTTTTAAAGCTGGGGTCTCATTCAGGGCTGGTGTTTTAAAGCAGGGGTCTCAGTCAGGGCTGGTGTTTTAAAGCTGGGGTCTCATTCAGGGCTGGTGTTTTAAAGCTGGGGTCTCATTCAGGGCATGGTGTATGCATGCTGCATAAGTCAGTTAAGAACAAATTCTTATTTACAATGACGGCCTACACCGGCCAAACCCAGACGACGCTGGGCCAATTGTGCGCCGCCCTATCCCAATCATGGCCGGATGTGATACAGCCTGGAATCGACCCAGGGACTGTCGTGACTCCTCTTGCATTGAGATTGCAGTGCCTTAGACCACTGCGCCACTCGGGAGCCCTATTAATAACCTTTATTGAATTCAATCGGGCCCCCTGCTCTGCTTCCTATTGGCCCCCAGATGTATATCTTATTCCTATTGGCCCCCAGATGTATATCTTATTCCTATTGGCCCCCAGATGTATATCTTATTCCTATTGGCCCCCAGATGTATATCTTATTCCTATTGGCCCCCAGATGTATATCTTATTCCTATTGGCCCCCAGATGTATATCTTATTCCTATTGGCCCCCAGATGTATATCTTATTCCTATTGGCCCCCAGATGTATATCTTATTCCTATTGGCCCCCAGATGTATATCTTATTCCTATTGGCCCCCAGATGTATATCTTATTCCTATTGGCCCCCAGATGTATATCTTATTCCTATTGGCCCCCAGATGTATATCTTATTCCTATTGCCATTGGATCTCTGTCAGCTTCGGTCAACGGTTACCTATGTGTTGACTATGTGTTGACATTGTCTTTCTCCCATTGTGACTAGGTATCCTGTGGTATCAACCACACCCTGGTGCTGTCCTCCGATGGGATGAGTGTCTGGTCCTTTGGTGACGGAGACTATGGGAAGCTGGGGACCGGTCCCTGCACTGTGAAGTCTTATCCTCAGGTAGGCTACAAGTGCTCCTCTCACGTTTCAACAACAACAACTTCCACAACGGGTTATTATTCCTCTTTTTCATTATTCTTTACTTTGTAGAAAGTGGAGCAACTGTGTAACAAGGGAATCAAGAAGGTTGGCTGCGGGACCCAGTTTTCTGTTGTCCTGGCCAAAGATGGGCATGTTTACACCTTTGGACAAGGTAATGAATGTAGTTTATCATGTGAAGCTCCACACAGCAGACTTGACTACAGTAGTAGACTTGTTGTTCTGTTTTTGTGGTGGCACAGCAGCTACATAATAATATGTGTCAGTTCCCCCACCTATTGTAAAACATCCGTATCAAAGTGGTCTCATGTGCATTGATTATGTGGTGCTTGAGCTAGATTTTTTTTTTTTTAAATTGACAGAACTTTAAGACCTATTTCAAGCTGTCTTATCTCTCCTTCCTTCCTTCCTACCTTCCTTCCTTCCTCTCCCCTCAGAGCGGTTGATCGGCCTGCCAGACTCTCTGTTGAAGAACCACAACCGTCCCCAGGTGGTGCCAGCCCTGGAGGGGGTGTTTGTAGAGGACATAGCTGTGGGCTGTGAGCATGTCCTGGTTTTGTCTTCTACCGGAGATGTCTATGCCTGGGGCTGTAACTGTGAGGGACAGGTAGGAACATAGCTTCTCTACCGCAGTATTACACAAGTTCTTCATTCAGCTTTCCTCAATTCCTTGCATCCTCTCCTCGACCTCTGAGAGTGTGGAGCTGAGGGTGTGGAGCTGAGGGTGTGGAGCTGAGGGTGTGGAGCTGAGGGTGTGGAGCTGAGAGTGTGGAGCTGAGGGTGTGGAGCTGAGGGTGTGGAGCTGAGGGTGTGGAGCTGAGGGTGTGTAGCTGAGGGTGTGGAGCTGAGGGTGTGGAGCTGAGGGTGTGGAGCTGAGGGTGTGGAGCTGAGGGTGTGGAGCTGAGGGTGTGGAGCTGAGGGTGTGGAGCGTGGACCTTTTCCTCCAATGAGGAGGTGGTAACTAGATAAGATGTGAGGAATCACTGAAAGAATGAGATGGAGCCTAAGACTAGTGGTGGTGGTGTATAGATTTGTCCTCTCATTCAGAATGTGACTTTCCATTGAAGTCAGTCTTTGTTTTGTGTTGATCTGTCTTTCAGCTTGGCCTGGGTCACTCAAGCCCAGTGAAGGAGCCCACCCTGGTGACAGGCCTACAGGGGAACAACGTCAGACAGATCTCTGCTGGTCGCTGCCACAGCTCAGCCTGGACCACACCCTCCCCCTCTGTCAAACCCTCAGGTAAACACACAGCTCAGCCTGGACCACACCCTCACCCTCTGTCAAAGCCTCAGGTAAACACACAGCTCAGCCTGGACCACACCCTCCCCCTCTGTCAAAGCCTCAGGTAAACACACAGCTCAGCCTGGACCACACCCTCACCCTCTGTCAAAGCCTCAGGTAAACACACAGCTCAGCCTGGACCACACCCTCCCCTCTGTCAAAGCCTCAGGTAAACACACAGCTCAGCCTGGACCACACCCTCCCCTCTGTCAAAGCCTCAGGTAAACACACAGCTCAGCCTGGACCACACCCTCCCCCTCTGTCAAAGCCTCAGGTAAACACACAGCTCAGCCTGGACCACACCCTCCCCCTCTGTCAAAGCCTCAGGTAAACACACAGCTCAGCCTGGACCACACCCTCACCTTCTGTCAAAGCCTCAGGTAAACACACAGCTCAGCCTGGACCACACCCTCCCCCTCTGTCAAAGCCTCAGGTAAACACACAGCTCAGCCTGGACCACACCCTCCCCTCTGTCAAAGCCTCAGGTAAACACACAGCTCAGCCTGGACCACACCCTCCCCCTCTGTCAAAGCCTCAGGTAAACACACAGCTCAGCCTGGACCACACCCTCCCCCTCTGTCAAAGCCTCAGGTAAACACACAGCTCAGCCTGGACCACACCCTCCCCCTCACCCTCTGTCAAAGCCTCAGGTAAACACACAGCTCAGCCTGGACCACACCCTCCCCCTCACCCTCTGTCAAAGCCTCAGGTAAACACACACACACACACACTGATGGCATGTCTCAGCTCTATGTGCTTAGAGACCAGATGTTATCCATAATGTCTCCTGGGGTTGGACATATCCCAGGACTGTTACCCAGTCTGACCTCTTCTTCACCTTCCATAAACCGTGTCTGCTGATCTCTCTTTTCCAGGTGCCTCAGCCAACCTGCAGCTGGGTCTGCCCCAGTCTATCCCTCCCCAGTATAACGCTCT
Organism: Oncorhynchus nerka; assembly: GCF_034236695.1. NCBI lineage: Eukaryota > Metazoa > Chordata > Actinopteri > Salmoniformes > Salmonidae > Oncorhynchus > Oncorhynchus nerka. Next base: position 95,732,995 of record NC_088417.1, on the reverse strand, counting down.
GAAAGACTGCAGCCCTGACGTCCTCAACACCCGCCTCCGGGTGCTCTACCACTTCTCTGACCTCATGTACAAGTCCTGGAGGCTGCTCAACCTTCACCCCAGGAACCAGGTAATGAACAAGCTGCTCTCAGTTTATCTTGTCAACCTCATATTATCTCTGATTGATGTCAGGGAATGAGTTACACAGTCTTACCGTAAATCTCATGTCTTACCCGTTACCCGGTCTTTCTGTCACACACACACACACACACACACACACACACACACACACACACACACACACACACAGAGCTGGTTCTATGTTTACTGTGTCGATCTAGATTGAGATGTCATTAAGACCTTGTGATGATGCATATCAAAAAACAGTTTAACCTGACTTGACGTTTCTCTCTCTCTTTCTCTCTTTCTCTCTCTCTCTCTTTCTCTCTCTCTCTGTCTCTCTCTCTCTCTCTCTGTCTCTCTCTCTCTCTCTCTGTCTCTCTCTCTCTTTCTCTGTCTCTCTCTCTGTCTCTCTCTCTCTTTCTCTCTCTCTCTCTTTCTCTCTTTCTCTCTATCTCTCTCTCTCCTTCTCTCTGTCTCTTTCTCTATCTCTCTCTCTTTCTCTCTGTCTCTCTTTCTCTCTCTCTCTTTTTCTCTGTCTCTCTCTGTCTGTCTCTCTCTCTCTTTCTCTGTCTCTCTCTTTCTCTCTCTTTCTCTCTTTCTCTCTATCTCTGTCTCTCTCTCTCTCTCTCTCTCTTTCTCTCTGTCTCTCTTTCTCTCTGTCTCTGTCTGTCTCTCTCTTTCTCTGTCTCTCTCTCTTTCTCTCTCTCTTTCTCTCTCTCTCCTTCTCTCTATATCTGTCTCTCTTTCTCTATCTCTCTTTCTCTGTCTCTCTTTCTCTCTCTCTCTTTCTCTCTTTCTCTCTGTCTCTCTCTGTCTCTGTCTGTCTCTCTGTCTCTGTCTGTCACTCTCTGTCTGTCTCTCTCTCTCTTTCTCTCTCTCTTTCTCTCTCTCTTTCTCTCTTTCTCTCCCTGTCTCCAGGTGTCTTCATCTCGCTACAGCTCAGGGACAGCAGCCATCGTCCAGGGCCAGCTGAGAGGCCTCCTGTCCCCCAAGGTCAACACTCTACCCCTGGTCAGATCAATAGGGAGGACCATGACCCAGGGCAAGACCTACGGACCCCAGATCACTGTCAAGAGGATCTCAACCAGGTACCTTTTTTGGGGGGGGTGAAACGGTTTTTTACAGACACACATCCATTGTTTCTGAGTGGATCCTGATCCCCTGGGGTTCCATATTGAGATTACATAGTGGATCCTGATCCCCCGGGGTTCCATACTGAGATTACATAGTGGATCCTCATCCCCCGGGGTTCCATACTGAGATTACATAGTGGATCCTCATCCCCTGGGGTTCCGTACTGAGGTTACATAGTGGATCCTGATCCCCTGAGGTTCCATACTGAGGTTACATAGTGGATCCTCATCCCCCGGGGTTCCATACTGAGATTACATAGTGGATCCTCATCCCCCGGGGTTCCATACTGAGGTTACATAGTGGATCCTGATCCCCTGAGGTTCCATACTGAGATTACATAGTGGATCCTGATCCCCTGAGGTTCCATACTGAGGTTACATAGTGGATCCTGATCCCCTGAGGTTCCATACTGAGGTTACATAGTGGATCCTGATCCCCTGGGGTTCCATACTGATGTTACATAGTGGATCCTGATCCCCTGAGGTTCCATACTGATGTTACATAGTGGATCCTGATCCCCTGGGGTTCCATACTGATGTTACATAGTGGATCCTGAGGTTACATAGTGGATCCTGATCCCTGTAACATGTTAGTTGAAGATGATTGACATTACATTACCCTTGGGTTAGTCCCCCATGCATCGTACTGTAACATGTTAGTTGAAGATGATTGACAGTACATTACCCTTGGGTTAGCCCCCCATGCATCGTACTGTAACATGTTAGTTGAAGATGATTGACAGTACATTACCCTTGGGTTAGCCCCCCATGCATCATACTGTAACATGTTAGTTGAAGATGATTGACAGTACATTACCCTTGGGTTAGTCCCCCATGCATCGTACTGTAACATGTTAGTTGAAGATGATTGACAGTACATTACCCTTGGGTTAGTCCCCCATGCATCGTACTGTAACATGTTAGTTGAAGATGATTGACAGTACATTACCCTTGGGTTAGCCCCCCATGCATCGTACTGTAACATGTTAGTTGAAGATGATTGACAGTACATTACCCTTGGGTTAGCCCCCCATGCATCGTACTGTAACATGTTAGTTGAAGATGATTGACAGTACATTACCCTTGGGTTAGTCCCCATGCATCGTACTGTAACATGTTAGTTGAAGATGATTGACAGTACATTACCCTTGGGTTACTCCCCCATGCATCGTACTGTAACATGTTAGTTGAAGATGATTGACAGTACATTACCCTTGGGTTAGCCCCCCATGCATCGTACTGTAACATGTTAGTTGAAGATGATTGACAGTACATTACCCTTGGGTTAGTCCCCCATGCATCGTACTGTAACATGTTAGTTGAAGATGATTGACAGTACATTACCCTTGGGTTAGCCCCCCATGCATCGTACTGTAACATGTTAGTTGAAGATGATTGACAGTACATTACCCTTGGGTTAGCCCCCCATGCATCGTACTGTAACATGTTAGTTGAAGATGATTGACAGTACATTACCCTTGGGTTACTCCCCCATGCATCGTACTGTAACATGTTAGTTGAAGATGATTGACAGGTCATTACCCTTGGGTTAGCCCCCCATGCATCGTACTGTAACATGTTAGTTGAAGATGATTGACAGTACATTACCCTTGGGTTAGTCCCCCATGCATCGTACTGTAACATGTTAGTTGAAGATGATTGACAGTACATTACCCTTGGGTTACTCCCCCATGCAAGGCTGCATTTTAGTTTCCGATGCTGATTGATATTAGTACTTCTCAATGATTAACAGTAACAATGCCCATTGTCCCCCACACCACAGGGGGCGCTCCAGCAAGCCCATCTTTGTGCAGATCGCCAAGCAGGTGGTCTCTCTGAACCCCCTGGAGCTGAGGCTGCCCTCCAGGGCCTGGAAGGTCAAGCTGGTGGGGGAGGGGGCTGACGACGCAGGGGGGGTGTTTGATGATACCATCACGGAGATGTGTCAGGTAGGACCCTGGTTCAAGGTCAGCTTTTTTTTAACAAAGATGCTACTTCAATTTCTACTCCCTATATTCAGAAACTTAACTGAAATTATAATTATTTTATTGAGGTTTTTTGGAATTTCAGTTCACTTTCTGAATTCATTGATATGAAATGGACCTCAACCCTGCTCATTGTACTTTCTGAATTCATTGATATGAAATGGACCTCAACCCTGCTCATTGTATGTGCATGTTTGATGTGAAAAGATGAATATGTATGTCTTGCTGTGACATTCTCAGGAGTTGCAGTCTGGTGTGGTTGATCTGCTCATTCACACCCCCAACAGCTCTACTGACGTGGGAAGTAACACCGACAGGTACGTCATGAGACTTTGCTCTCCACATGGTCTCATATTATCTCTGCTCTCCACATGGTCTCATATTATCTCTGCTCTCCACATGGTCTCATATTATTTCTGCTCTCCACATGGTCTCATGTTATCTCTGCTCTCCACATGGTCTGATATTATCTCTGCTCTCCACATGGTCTCATGTTCTCTCTCTGCTCTCCACATGGTCTCATATTACCTCTGCTCTCCACATGGTGTCATATTATCTCTGCTCTCCACATGGTCTCATGTTCTCTCTCTGCTCTCCACATGGTCTCATATTATCTCTGCTCTCCACATGGTCTCATATTATCTCTGCTCTCCACATGGTCTCATGTTCTCTCTCTGCTCTCCACATGGTCTCATATTATCTCTGCTCTCCACATGGTCTCATATTATCTCTGCTCTCCACATGGTCTCATGTTCTCTCTCTGCTCTCCACATGGTCTCATATTATCTCTGCTCTCCACATGGTCTCATATTATCTCTGCTCTCCACATGGTCTCATGTTCTCTCTCTGCTCTCCACATGGTCTCATATTATCTCTGCTCTCCACATGGTCTCATATTATCTCTGCTCTCCACATGGTCTCATGTTCTCTCTCTGCTCTCCACATGGTCTCATATTATCTCTGCTCTCCACATGGTCTCATATTATTTCTGCTCTCCATGTGGTCTCATGTTCCCTCTGCTCTCCACGTGGTCTCATGTTCTCTCTCTGCTCTCCACATGGTCTCATGTTATCTCTGCTCTCCATGTGGTCTCATGTTCTCTCTCTGCTCTCCACGTGGTCTCATGTTCTCTCTCTGCTCTCCACGTGGTCTCATGTTCTCTCTGCTCTCCACGAGGTCTCATGTTCTCTCTCTGCTCTCCACATGGTCTCATGTTCTCTCTCTGCTCTCCATGTGGTCTCATGTTCTCTCTGCTCTCCACGAGGTCTCATGTTCTCTCTCTGCTCTCCACATGGTCTCATGTTCTCTCTCTGCTCTCCACATGGTCTCATCTTCTCTCTCTGCTCTCCATGTGGTCTCATGTTCTCTCTCTGCTCTCCATGTGGTCACATGTTCTCTCTCTGCTCTCCACATGGTCTCATCTTCCCTCACTGCTCTCCACGTGGTCTCATGTTCTCTCTATGCTCTCCACGTGGTCTCATGTTCTCTCTCTGCTCTCCACGTGGTCTCATGTTCTCTCTCTGCTCTCCACGTGGTCTCATGTTCTCTCTCTGCTCTCCACGTGGTCTCATGTTCTCTCTCTGCTCTCCACGTGGTCTCATGTTCTCTCTCTGCTCTCCACGTGGTCTCATCTTCTCTCTCTGCTCTCCACGTGGTCTCATCTTCTCTCTCTGCTCTCCACGTAGTCTCATGTTCTCTCTCTGCTCTCCACGTGGTCTCATGTTCTCTCTCTGCTCTCCACGTGGTCTCATGTTCTCTCTCTGCTCTCCACGTGGTCTCATCTTCTCTCTCTGCTCTCCACGTGGTCTCATGTTCTCTCTCTGCTCTCCACGTGGTCTCATCTTCTCTCTCTGCTCTCCACGTGGTCTCATGTTCTCTCTCTGCTCTCCACGTGGTCTCATGTTCTCTCTCTGCTCTCCACGTGGTCTCATGTTCTCTCTGCTCTCCACATGGTCTCATATTCTTTGTCTTGATATTCCTTTTCATGGTAAAGCCATCGATCTTACCAGCTGTGAGTTCCTTTAAATCTAAGCTCTGCCTACCATGTGCATAGTGAAGCAATAGACCTGGGGCTGGATGCATTAACCATCCTAAAGTTACATCCTTCCTTTTCCTTTAAAGTTCCACACATCATTTGAAGGATAACCTACTCTGTAATCTAGTTTGATGTGAAATGTATTTTATTATCTTCTGAATCAATTTGTTTTTCATGTCTTGAATGTAGAAGCTCTATTTTGCGATCTCCCCAAATAAATATTATCTCTTTGACGAGAGATTCAGTCAGTGAAGGTTGTCTCCACGGTAACCAGGAGACTCTTTCTGCCGTACATGCCTTCAAACTACCGTAAAACCACTTAAATGATGACCTTACCTAAGGACATGTTTTATGGGCTCTATGCAACACCCTTAAAAACATTTCCTCGGGTAAGGGAAAAGTATTCCTTAAGGGAAACACTTATGATGTTTTATGCAACCAGGCCCTGTCCCTGGGAAAGTTTCTGCTTGTGATGACGTACTTTACTTCGGCTTTGCCCGCTGGGGTCTGGTGTCTCCCGGGGTTCGATTGGATTATGTGACGTAATGACATCATTTCAGCCACCTTTGCCTGCTGCGAAAGCTCCTACTGTGTGTGAAGTGAACCAATAGGCCTTTCCTGTCTTGTGTTTCTCCTGGAGTTTTGGTTAAACAATCTGATTCTAATTCCCCCTGTCAGGTTCCTGCTGAACCCAGCGGCAGTCTCTGAAGACCACATGGTCCAGTTCCGTTTCCTAGGCATCCTGATGGCGGTGGCCATCCGTACCAAGAAGCCCCTGGACCTGCACCTGGCCCCCTGGGTTTGGAAGCAGCTGTGTTGTATTCCCCTGGGTGGGCCGGACCTGGAGGAGGTGGACCTGCTTACCTACCGCTCCCTGCACGGCATCCGGCACCTGGACAACAGCGGCATCACAGAGGACAACTTCCACGTGGTGAGGGAGGATATGATGCATACAGGGGTTGTTTCCCAGACAGAGATTAACCTGAAAAGCTATTCGTTTGCAATGGGTGTTCTCTATCGAACACAATGGGTGTTCTCTATTGAACGCAATGGGTGTTCTCTATCGAACACAATGGGTGTTCTCTATTGAACGCAATGGGTGTTCTCTATTGAACGCAATGGGTGTTCTCTATCGAACACAATGGGTGTTCTCTATTGAATGCAATGGGTGTTCTCTATTGAACGCAATGGGTGTTCTCTATTGAACGCAATGGGTGTTCTCTATTGAACGCAATGGGTGTTCTCTATTGAACGTGCTTTTTAGTCCATGGCTATAGGCTTAATCTGTTTCTGGGAAACTGGTTTATAGAGCTAGATCCCGCTCTTCGCTGACTTTAGCCAGTGGCATGTTCAAACTGACCTGCATCACCAGGTTCCTGCTGCAGGGATGTCATTTTTCCTGACTACTTAGCAATTTCTCTTTTCAGTTTGTTTTCATACACAATAAAAAGGGATCACATCTGTCACTGTGTTCTGAGAGTTATGTGTAATGTGTTCTGAGAGTTATGTGTAATGTGTTCTGAGAGTTATGTGTAATGTGTTCTGAGAGTTATGTGTAATGTGTTCTGAGAGTTATGTGTAATGTGTTCTGAGAGTTATGTGTAATGTGTTCTGAGAGTTATGTGTAATGTGTTCTGAGAGTTATGTGTAATGTGTTCTGAGAGTTATGTGTAATGTGTTCTGAGAGTTATGTGTAATGTGTTCTGAGAGTTATGTGTAATGTGTTTTGAGAGTTATGTGTAATGTGTTCTGAGAGTTATGTGTAATGTGTTCTGAGAGTTATGTGTAATGTGTTCTGAGAGTTATGTGTAATGTGTTCTGAGAGTTATGTGTAATGTGTTCTGAGAGTAATGTGTTCTGAGAGTAATGTGTTCTGAGAGTAATGTGTTTAATGTGTTCTGAGAGTAATGTGTTCTGAGAGTAATGTGTTCTGAGAGTTATGTGTTCTGAGAGTTATGTGTTCTGAGAGTTATGTGTTCTGAGAGTTATGTGTTCTGAGAGTTATGTGTTCTGAGAGTTATTTGAGAGTTATGTGTTTTGAGAGTTATTTGAGAGTTATGTGTTTTGAGAGTTATGTGTTTTGAGAGTTATGTGTTTTGAGAGTTATGTGTAATGTGTTTTGAGAGTTATGTGTAATGTGTTTTGAGAGTTATGTGTAATGTGTTTTGAGAGTTATGTGTAATGTGTTTTGAGAGTTATGTGTAATGTGTTCTGAGAGTTATGTGTAATGTGTTTTGAGAGTTATGTGTAATGTGTTCTGAGAGTTATGTGTAATGTGTTCTGAGAGTTATGTGTAATGTGTTCTGAGAGTTATGTGTTCTGAGAGTTATGTGTTCTGAGAGTTATGTGTTCTGAGAGTTATGTGTTCTGAGAGTTATGTGTTCTGAGAGTTATGTGTTCTGAGAGTTATGTGTTCTGAGAGGTATGTGTTTTGAGAGTTATGTGTAATGTGTTTTGAGAGGTATGTGTAATGTGTTTTGAGAGGTATGTGTAATGTGTTTTGAGAGGTATGTGTAATGTGTTTTGAGAGGTATGTGTTTTGAGAGGTATGTGTTTTGAGAGGTATGTGTAATGTGTTTTGAGAGGTATGTGTAATGTGTTTTGAGAGGTATGTGTAATGTGTTTTGAGAGGTATGTGTAATGTGTTTTGAGAGGTATGTGTAATGTGTTTTGAGAGGTATGTGTAATGTGTTTTGAGAGGTATGTGTAATGTGTTTTGAGAGGTATGTGTAATGTGTTTTGAGAGGTATGTGTAATGTGTTTTGAGAGGTATGTGTAATGTGTTTTGAGAGGTATGTGTAATGTGTTTTGAGAGGTATGTGTAATGTATTTTGAGAGGTATGTGTAATGTGTTTTGAGAGGTATGTTTGAGAGGTATGTGTAATGTGTTTTGAGAGGTATGTGTAATGTGTTTTGAGAGGTATGTGTAATGTGTTTTGAGAGGTATGTGTAATGTGTTTTGAGAGGTATGTGTAATGTGTTTTGAGAGGTATGTGTAATGTGTTTTGAGAGGTATGTGTAATGTATTTTGAGAGGTATGTGTAATGTGTTTTGAGAGGTATGTTTGAATGTGTATTGTGTAATGTGTTTTGAGAGGTATGTGTAATGTGTTTTGAGAGGTATGTGTAATGTGTTTTGAGAGGTATGTGTAATGTGTTTTGAGAGGTATGTGTAATGTGTTTTGAGAGGTATGTGTAATGTGTTTTGAGAGGTATGTGTAATGTGTTTTGAGAGTTATGTGTAATGTGTTCTGAGAGTTATGTGTAATGTGTTCTGTCTGTCTCCAGATGATTCCTCTGGACTCTTTCATGGCCCACAGTGCAGATGGGAAGCTGGTGCCGGTGGTCCCTGGAGGACACAACATCTCTCTCACCTTCTCCAACAAGAGTGACTACGTAGAGAGGACTCTGGACTACCGTCTGCACGAGATGGACAGACAGGTAGTGCTGTTGTACACTGCTGTATCGTTGTGCTGTTGTGATGGTTCCAGCTGGTCTGCGCTCGGTCACGTTGTTGTTTATCTGTAGGTAGCAGCGGTGAGAGAGGGGATGTCCTCCATCATCCCGGTGCCTCTCCTCTCTCTTCTCACGGCGCGCCAGCTAGAACAGCTGGTCTGCGGTCTGCCCGAGGTCTCCGTGGAGATGCTCAAGAAAGTAGTCCGATACCGCGACATCACAGACAGTCACCAGCTGATTGGCTGGCTGTGGCAGAGTCTGGAGGAGTTTGCCAATGAGGAGCGGGTTCTATTCCTGCGCTTCGTGTCCGGAAGGTCCAGACTGCCCTCCAACCCTGCTGACATCACTCAGAAGTTCCAGATCATCAAGGTTGACAGGGTAAGTACTCAGTTTTATTTCAGTTTGAGTGACATTAATCCCTAGCCTGGTCCCAGATCCAGGGGTGCTGTCTCGCCAATGACCATAAGAGTTGGCAAGATGATATGAACAGATCTGGGACCAGGCTAATTAATCAGGTTACTTGTGTTGTATATAACACATACAGTATTTGGGTCATCTGTGTACTCCACTCTCAGTATTTTTTTCACTACTTAATAAAAGGTAAAAACAACCCCTCTTCCCTCTTCTTCATTGTGAACCCCTCTTCTCCTTCACTGTGAACCCCTCTTCCCTCTTCTCCTTCACTGTGAACCCCTCTTCCCTCTTCTCCTTCCCTGTGAACCCCTCTTCTCCTTCACTGTGAACCCCTCTTCCCTCTTCTCCTTCCCTGTGAACCCCTCTTCTCCTTCACTGTGAACCCCTCTTCTCCTTCACTGTGAACCCCTCTTCCCTCTTCTTCACTGTGAACCCCTCTTCTCCTTCACTGTGAACCCCTCTTCTCCTTCCATGTGAACCCCTCTTCCCTCTTCTCCTTCCCTGTGAACCCCTCTTCCCTCTTCTCCCCAGCCTGTGAACGGGCTCCCCACAGCCCAGACGTGTTTCTTCCAGCTGCGTCTGCCTCCCTACACCAGCCAGGCCATCCTGGCCGAGAGGCTGCGTTACTCCATCCACAACTGTCCCTCCATCGACATGGACAACTACATGCTGTCTCGAAACACCGATCCGGCCGACGGATCCGACACAGAGTATTGATGATACTGGTGATGCTGGTAGTAATAATACTGGTGGTGTTGATAGTAATGATACTGAGTACTGATGAGACCCCCTGCTCAATAACAACAATAACAACAACATGGCTCAACATTACTTGAAAGCTCAAAGTGTTTGTCATGTCGTTTCTTCTTCCTCCTCGTATCTTTATTTGAACTTTTCTTTGGTACAATAGTCAGTGCTAGCCTCTGGCTCCGGGCTCTATGTGGCTGAATGAATGACTGGCTGAATGAATGACTGGCTGAGTGAATGACTGGCTGAATGAATGAATGACTGGCTGAGTGAATGACTGGCTGAGTGAATGACTGGCTGAGTGAATGACTGGCTGAGTGAATGACTGGCTGAGTGAATGACTGGCTGAGTGAATGACTGGCTGAATGAATGACTGGCTGAATGAGGTGATCACTCTTATCGCTCGCTCTGAGAGAAACATTTTTAGTTTTTAAGCCTTTTGTTTTGAATTCACAGTTTCTGCATGGTATAGAATATTTGTTAAAGAAGAACAACTTAGTTTAAAGAGAGTGCATAATCTACTGAGACGTATTGATTTAGGATAAACCTTGTTGCATTAAGCGGCTGAATAACCTTTATGCTACAGGAAGTATGAGTAATATGACTGTTGTAGGCAGAAAGAAAAAGTCTGTGAATAATAATTAATAATAGTTCAAAGTTGGACAGACGTAAAGGCCATCTTTCATTCAGACGATGATACCACAGCTTCCTGTCTGGAGTGAGTTACATACACACATATGGTGTTAGCTAGCTAGCTTTATTTGGTTTGAGCTGGTGTGCTCTAAACCGCCAGTGGACTGCTGTCTGGCTGGCTGTCTGGCTGGCTGTCTGGCTGGCTGTCTGGCTTGCTGGGAAATGTTACTCTAGTAGTGGGTAGGCTAGCTGTTAGGGCTCTGTTCAGATGTCTATACTAGCACACCATTTACAATGAAGCAATGTATTGGGCCTGCATTCTGCCTGGATATTGAAATGTAGCCTACATTAAGATGTATAGCTAATACTCTATTTGACCAGAGTATTTTTAAGTAATGTTACTGTCAGAGCTGTGTCTGAGAGAGAGAGAGAGAGAGAGAACAGAGACTGTGATAAAATTATGATTATACTCGAGCCCTGAATGCTGATTGGCTGACAGCTGTGGTATATCAGACAGTATACCACGGGTATGACAAAACATTTATTTTCCCTGCTCTAATTACGTTGGTAACCAGTTTATAATAGCAATAAGGAACCTCAGGGGTTTGTGCTATATGGCCAATATACCACGGCTAAGGGCTGTATCCAGGCACTCCGCGTTGCGTCGTGCATAAGAACAACCCTTAGCCGTGGTATATTGGCCATATGCCACACCTCCTCGGGCCTTAATGGTTAATAATAATGGAGTCCCAAATGGCACCTTATTTCCTTTTCTAGTGCACTTGGTTTGACCTGTAGTGTACTATATAGATGCCATTTGGGATGGAGACTAAGTCAGAGTCCCAAAACAAGCCTCAATCTGTGTCCATATAGAGCACCCACTCATGTATTGTCTTGGATGAATGTAATGCCACCTAATGAACAATGCACTCGACAGATTTAAACATTTGCCAAACTTGAACTGTACTGTACTATGTTGCTGCGTATTTATAAATGGGTTTGTGTTTTTTTGCAGTTTGTGAAAAGTGTAGTGTTTTAAATTGCAGTGCTTTCTCCCTGAAACAAAGTACAGGGATGCGATGGTAGGTTTTTGAAACGCATAGGTCAAAGATTTAGACAGACCACTAATGTAGTGTTCTGAATTACATGCTTTAGTTTTTTTTTTTTTTTTGCTTGGCCTAAAACACTAGCGCATGAACTCTTGGAGAGAGACAAAGACCCTCCCAGACTTCTGACTCTTGGAGAGAGACCATCCCAGACTTCTGACTCTTGGAGAGAGACCATCCCAGACTTCTGACTCTTGGAGAGAGACCACCCAGACTTCTGACTCTTGGAGAGAGACCATCCCAGACTTCTGACTCTTGGAAAGAGACCATCCCAGACTTCTGACTCTTGGAGAGAGACCACCCAGACTTCTGACTCTTGGAGAGAGACCACCCAGACTTCTGACTCTTGGAGAGAGACCATCCCAGACTTCTGACTCTTGGAGAGAGACCATCCCAGACTTCTGACTCTTGGAGAGAGACCACCCAGACTTCTGACTCTTGGAGAGAGACCATCCCAGACTTGTGACTCTTGGAGAGAGACCATCCCAGACTTCTGACTCTTGGAGAGAGACCACCCAGACTTCTGACTCTTGGAGAGAGACCATCCCAGACTTCTGACTCTTGGAGAGAGACCATCCCAGACTTCTGACTCTTGGAGAGAGACCACCCAGACTTCTGACTCTTGGAGAGAGACCCTCCCAGACTTGTGACTCTTGGAGAGAGACCCTCCCAGACTTGTGACTCTTGGAGAAAGACCACCCAGACTTGTGACTCTTGGAGAGAGACCACCCAGACTTCTGACTCTTGGAGAGAGACCACCCAGACTTCTGACTCTTGGAGAGAGACCCTCCCAGACTTGTGACTCTTGGAGAGAGACCCTCCCAGACTTGTGACTCTTGGAGAGAGACCACCCAGACTTCTTTGTCGAGGGCAAGGCGTCAGTGAACTACTGACTGTGTGCTGTGGATTACAGTAGCATATAGCTACATTATTCTACTTTTTAAAAGGTGTTTCTTCCCTTAAAGATGTTGGATTCGAGGAGCATCGTTGTAAAGCTTGGGACTACGTTAAGAAGTTCTTCGGGGATAAGGAAAACATGATTTAAACTAAAAAGTTAAATAAAAAGGTGTCATGATTGGTTGTTGTGATGTTTTCGCACTTTATAGACCTGTATACATTGTTGCTTGTGCAAAGAAAATATATTAAAGGGGATTTCTTGCAGAAAATCATAATTGAATATCCTGTTCCTCACCCCCTGGAATACTGGAGTGTAACTTGTTCCTCATGCCACATCAAATTGTCTAGTCTAAATGTCGATAAGATGAGAACCTGCAATACCACTCTTTCAGGGACGAACTGTGCAACACTTTCACAATAACAGCAATCCTCAATTAAGAGGATCTGAAACTATATGAAAATAATAAATGATGTTTCTCCATAGATGTGCTGTGATGATATAGCCTAGTTTTGAATGTTTTCATTTGATAGCTATAACATTTGTTGTATTTAAGGTGGGGAGGAATGATATACAAATACTTTTTCTGTTGGACTGTCTCATTTAAGAGCAGGCGGTATTATGTAGATTAAACCATGTGATTAAATATGAACGTTGGTGTCATTTATTATTATTTTTTCAGTCTCAATGCTGGCCTCTTGTTAGACTTTATTTGGACAATTCCCAGACTTGGAAATCAGTTACTCCAGACCCTTTTCAGGCTGGGTTGTAAAAATAAGGTGTTCTGTATTCTGCTTCTAGAATGGGGAAACATTCTAATTCTATGTTCTACCTTAATGCAAGGAAGTCATTTCCATCTTTTCTAGGAATCAGGAACATAACTAGACATTTGACAGACCCGTCGCTGTTTGCGGTCAGGCTGTATTTTGGTGATACTAGCATCACTGTCTTGTAGAATGTGGGCTTCTCAAGGTGTGTCCACTGCAGTATTCTATTCTGATATTATATTCTTCAATACTTGACAGGAAAACTGAAAATATATCACTAAAAAGTACATTTTTTTTATGTCAATATATTATTTACATTCATTGTGAAATTAAGTGTTACAGACCATGTATACAATTAATCCCTCCATTCTCCGGTCCCAACCATAACGTCTCACGGTTGCTTAATTTAACCAACAGACTGCTCTGCGCTACGAATGTATGACAATATCAAATCAAATCAAATGTTATTTGTCACATGCAGATGTTAATGCGAGTTTAGCGAAATGCTTGTGCTTCTAGTTCCGACAATGCAGTAATAACCAACGAGTAATCTAACTAACAATTCCAAAACTACTGTCTTATACACAGTGTAAGGGGATAAAGAATATGTACATAAAGATATATGAATGAGTGATGGTACAGAGCAGCATAGGCAAGATACAGTAGATGGTATCGAGTACAGTATATACATATGAGATGAGTATGTAAACAAAGTGGCATAGTTAAAGTGGCTAGTGATACATGTATTACATAAGGATGCAGTAGATGATATAGAGTACAGTATATACGTATGCATATGAGATGAATATTGTAGGGTATGTAACATTATATAAGGTAGCATTGTTTAAAGTGGCTAGTGATATATTTTTACATAATTTCCAATCAATTCCCATTATTAAAGTGGCTGGAGTTGAGTCAGTGTCAGTGTGTTGGCAGCAGCCACTCAATGTTAGTGGTGGCTGTTTAACAGTCTGATGGCCTTGAGATAGAAGCTGTTTTTCAGTCTCTCGGTCCCTGCTTTGATGCACCTGTACTGACCTCGCCTTCTGGATGATAGCGGGGTGAACAGGCAGTGGCTCGGGTGGTTGTCGTCCTTGATGATCTTTATGGCCTTCCTGTAACATCGGGTGGTGTAGGTGTCCTGGAGGGCAGGTAGTTTGCCCCCGGTGATGCGTTGTGCAGACCTCACTACCCTCTGGAGAGCCTTACGGTTGTGGGCGGAGCAGTTGCCGTACCAGGCGGTGATACAGCCCGCCAGGATGCTCTCAATTGTGCATCTGTAGAAGTTTGTGAGTGCTTTTGGTGACAAGCCGAATTTATTCAGCCTCCTGAGGTTGAAGAGGCGCTGCTGCGCCTTCTTCACGATGCTGTCTGTGTGAGTGGACCAATTCAGTTTGTCTGTGATGTGTATGCCGAGGAACTTAAAACTTACTACCCTCTCCACTACTGTTCCATCGATGTGGATAGGGGGGTGTTCCCTCTGCTGTTTCCTGAAGTCCACAATCATCTCCTTAGTTTTGTTGACGTTGAGTGTGAGGTTATTTTCCTGACACCACACTCCGAGGGCCCTCACCTCCTCCCTGTAGGCCGTCTCGTCGTTGTTGGTAATCAAGCCTACCACTGTTGTGTCGTCCGCAAACTTGATGATTGAGTTGGAGGCGTGCGTGGCCACGCAGTCGTGGGTGAACAGGGAGTACAGGAGAGGGCTCAGAACGCACCCTTTTGGGGCCCCAGTGTTGAGGATCAGCGGGGTGGAGATGTTGTTGCCTACCCTCACCACCTGGGGGCGGCCCGTCAGGAAGTCCAGTACCCAGTTGCACAGGGCAGGGTCGAGACCCAGGGTCTCGAGCTTGATGACGAGCTTGGAGGGTACTATGGTGTTGAATGCCGAGCTGTAGTCAATGAACAGCATTCTCACATAGGTATTCCTCTTGTCCAGATGGGTTAGGGCAGTGTGGTTGAGATTGCATCGTCTGTGGACCTATTTGGACCCATAGGACCCATAGGGCAGCGCACAAGTGGTCCAGCACTATCCGGGTTAGGGTAGGCCGTCATTGTAAATAACAGTTTGTTCTTAACTGACTTGCCTGGTTAAATAAAGGTTACAATATCAAACCTATTGTAAGATGCAGACATGTAAGTGTGTGATGCAATGCAGCTGAAAGCTTCTCTCTGGTACATGTAGCACGCTCTGCTTCTCTCTGGTACATGTAGCACGCTCTGCTTCTCTCTGGTACATGTAGCACGCTCTGCTTCTCTCTGGTACATGTAGCACGCTCTGCTTCTCTCTGGTACATGTAGCACGCTCTGCTTCTCTCTGGTACATGTAGCACGCTCTGCTTCTCTGGTACATGTAGCACGCTCTGCTTCTCTCTGGTACATGTAGCACGCTCTGCTTCTCTCTGGTACATGTAGCACGCTCTGCTTCTCTCTGGTACATGTAGCACGCTCTGCATGCAGAACGGTCAGGTAGATTACAATGCAGCTGAAAGCTTCTCTCTGGTACATGTAGCACGCTCTGCTTCTCTCTGGTACATGTAGCACGCTCTGCATGCAGAACGGTCAGGTAGATTACAATGCAGCTGAAAGCTTCTCTCTGGTACATGTAGCACGCTCTGCTTCTCTCTGGTACATGTAGAACGCTCTGCTTCTCTCTGGTACATGTAGCACGCTCTGCTTCTCTCTGGTACATGTAGCACGCTCTGCTTTTCTCTGGTACATGTAGCACGCTCTGCATGCAGAACGGTCAGGTAGATTACAATGCAGCGCTTAGTTCTTCTTGCTCTGCGATAATGATCAGTCATTTGATGAATGGTGCTTGGCAGAGACCCAACGAGAGAAGAGGAAGATGATGGAGATTATTATGGGTATCCTTAAAGCGCTGCTATGAATCATGGGTAGGGAAAAGAGTCGGGCCAGGTTGGCACGTTAGATAACTGAGCTGAGGTAATGTTGTGCTGAAAGAGTAATCTTAATGTAGTGTTGTTATGTACAGTAAAGATGTATCTGGGTTTTTTAATCCATTTTTTGGTTTTTTGAGTGGAATATGTATAGCTACAATATACACCAATTGTATACAAATTGTCATTGTTAGTATCGTCAACTAAAGGGCTGTTTTCCTCAGACACAGCTCTTCCTTTACAGGTGTTTGTTAGCCCAGGACTAGGCTGAATCTGTGAAACCAGCACTGATTTGTATTACTCTGAATCAGCACAGCTGTAGGTGTATCTCTCGTCTGTGATGTGATTTTGTCTGCTGCAGAGAGAGGTGATGCTACATCTTCTGTTCTTTCTCTGCCGTGACCTTATTGCCCATCTGTTTTCTGTGTGCCGTGCAGCCGAGCAGGCCGTTCTACAGAAATCCCAGAGTCGCCAGTAAAGTAACCTAGTAGAGCAGCTGGGATGGGAGTGGACTGTTTAGTCAGCACACCCTGTACTGTATAAATAGAACCATCAATATATCAATGGAAATAGAGGGTATAATTTATTTTTTAAGTCAATTGTTTTCTAGTCTAGAAAATAATATTGCTAAATTGGGATGCTAAACTACATGGTATAACATGAGTTTTAGGGTAACATTGTCCAGGTATCCCTCCCTCTCTGAATTCACAAAATGAGAGAGGGGGAGGGAGGGAGGGAGGGGGAGAGAGGAGGGAGGGAGGGATAACTACATGGTATAACATGAGTTTTAGGGTAACATTGTCCAGGTATCCCTCCCTCTCTGAATTCACAAAATGAGAGAGAGGGAGGGGGAGAGGGAGGGAGGGATAACTACATGGTATAACATGAGTTTTAGGGTAACATTGTCCAGGTATCCTACTCTCCCCCTTCTGGAGCTGGGTAGAATCCTGGGTTGTGATCATGAAAATGAAAGGAAACCTGGTGGTACTGTCTGAGCCAATAAGAAAGACTTGTTTTCATTAGGTCTGAACACAACCCAGGATAAACACTAGCCTCCAATAGTCTCTCTCTCTAGAGCAGACTGCACAGACAACCCACCTGCTTCTCCCCACAGAGTGGACTGGCGCAGCCGTGCCGTATCTTTGGAGAAGAAAGGTCTGTCTGTCTGCCCTGAGATAAAGTGGGATTTAGGCCTGATCAAGATGTAAAAGGTTGTGCAACACAGACAGACAGGTGGATAGAGACTGACAGACAGACTGAGAGAAGGAGAGAGAGAGGGATAGAGACAGACAGACTGAGAAAAGGAGAGAGAGAGGGATAGAGACAGACAGACTGACTGACTACTGAGAGACGGATAGAGTGAGAGGAGAGACAGACAGACAGATATGGATAGAGACTGACTGACTAACAGACTGACTGAGAGGAGAGAGAGACAGACAGATATGGATAGAGACGGACTGACTAACAGACTGACTGAGAGGAGAGAGAGACAGACAGATATGGATAGAGACAGACTGACAGAGGAGAGAGAGACAGACCGATATGGATAGAGGCAAACTGACTGACTGAAAGAAGGATAACGAGAGGAGAGGAGTATAGAGAGAGAGGTGAGAAGAGAGAAGGATAGAGGTGAGAAGAGAGAAGGATAGAGAGAGGTAAGAAGAGAGAAGGATAGAGAGAGAGGTAAGAAGAGAGAAGGATAGAGAGAGAGGTAAGAAGAGAGAAGGATAGAGAGAGGTAAGAAGAGAGAAGGATAGAGAGAGGTAAGAAGAGAGAAGGATAGAGAGAGGTAAGAAGAGAGAATGATAGAGAGAGGTAAGAAGAGAGAATGATAGAGAGAGGTAAGAAGAGAGAATGATAGAGGTAAGAAGAGAGAAGGATAGAGAGAGAGGTAAGAAGAGAGAAGGATAGAGAGAGAGGTAAGAAGAGAGAAGGATAGAGAGAGTGAGTGAGAAGGAGAGAGACGGACAGACATGGATAAAGAGAGGAGAGGAGTATAGAGAGAGAGAAGGATAGAGAGAGTGAGTGAGAAGGAGAGAGACGGACAGACATATGGATAGAGACTGACTGACTGAAAGAAGGATATAGATGAGAGAGAGGTAAGAAGAGAAGGATAGAGAGACAGGTAAGAAGAGAGAAGGATAGAGAGAGACGGACAGACATATGGATAGAGACTGACTGACTGAAAGAAGGATAGATGAGAGAGAGGTAAGAAGAGAGAAGGGGTCAAATATCTTCTGATCAGATGATGTGTCATCTATAGATTAGTGTGGCCAGCAGGGAACACACACCCACTGGCAATACACAAATACATTATACATTTACAAGTTTTCTAATTGTTTGAATGCCAGAAGAGGATGAGAGAGAGGGGGACACAAGGGAAGGTTTGATAAGCCCGGCTTAACACCCCTTGACTGTACCAATGTGAACCTTCAATACCTTGAAGGAACTCTTTTAAATATTGATATTTCATGATATTTCATTTTTAAAAAACGGATGTATTATTTAGGCAAGAAGAGTTGCTAATGGGCAGTAAGCTACAGCGGCACAACCTTCGTGTTACGGTGGAGATTGTTCTCTGGAGTTATTAACTGAGTTGCTAATGGGCAGTAAGCTACAGCGGCACAACCTTCGTGACGCGGTGGAGATTGTTCTCTGGAGTTATTAACTGAGTTGCTAATTGGCAGTAAGCTACAGCGGCACAACCTTCGTGTTACGGTGGAGATTGTTCTCTGGAGTTATTAACTGAGTTGCTAATGGGCAGTAAGCTACAGCGGCACAACCTTCGTGTTACGGTGGAGATTGTTCTCTGGAGTTATTAACTGAGTTGCTAATTGGCAGTAAGCTACAGCGGCACAACCTTCGTGTTACGGTGGAGATTGTTCTCTGGAGTTATTAACTGAGTTGCTAATTGGCAGTAAGCTACAGCGGCACAACCTTCGTGTTACGGTGGAGATTGTTCTCTGATGTTATTAACTGAGTTGCTAATGGGCAGTAAGCTACAGCGGCACAACCTTCGTGTTACGGTGGAGATTGTTCTCTGGAGTTATTAACTGAGTTGCTAATGGGCAGTAAGCTACAGCGGCACAACCTTCGTGACGCGGTGGAGATTGTTCTCTGATGTTATTAACTGAGTTGCTAATGGGCAGTAAGCTACAGCGGCACAACCTTCGTGTTACGGTGGAGATTGTTCTCTGGAGTTATTAACTGAGTTGCTAATGGGCAGTAAGCTACAGCGGCACAACCTTCGTGTTACGGTGGAGATTGTTCTCTGGAGTTATTAACTGAGTTGCTAATGGGCAGTAAGCTACAGCGGCACAACCTTCGTGACGCGGTGGAGATTGTTCTCTGGAGTTATTAACTGAGTTGCTAATTGGCAGTAAGCTACAGCGGCACAACCTTCGTGTTACGGTGGAGATTGTTCTCTGGAGTTATTAACTGAGTTGCTAATGGGCAGTAAGCTACAGCGGCACAACCTTCGTGTTACGGTGGAGATTGTTCTCTGGAGTTATTAACTGAGTTGCTAATTGGCAGTAAGCTACAGCGGCACAACCTTCGTGTTACGGTGGAGATTGTTCTCTGGAGTTATTAACTGAGTTGCTAATTGGCAGTAAGCTACAGCGGCACAACCTTCGTGTTACGGTGGAGATTGTTCTCTGATGTTATTAACTGAGTTGCTAATGGGCAGTAAGCTACAGCGGCACAACCTTCGTGTTACGGTGGAGATTGTTCTCTGGAGTTATTAACTGAGTTGCTAATGGGCAGTAAGCTACAGCGGCACAACCTTCGTGACGCGGTGGAGATTGTTCTCTGATGTTATTAACTGAGTTGCTAATGGGCAGTAAGCTACAGCGGCACAACCTTCGTGTTACGGTGGAGATTGTTCTCTGGAGTTATTAACTGAGTTGCTAATGGGCAGTAAGCTACAGCGGCACAACCTTCGTGTTACGGTGGAGATTGTTCTCTGGAGTTATTAACTGAGTTGCTAATTGGCAGTAAGCTACAGCGGCACAACCTTCGTGTTACGGTGGAGATTGTTCTCTGGAGTTATTAACTGAGTTGCTAATTGGCAGTAAGCTACAGCGGCACAACCTTCGTGTTACGGTGGAGATTGTTCTCTGGAGTTATTAACTGAGTTGCTAATGGGCAGTAAGCTACAGCGGCACAACCTTCGTGACGCGGTGGAGATTGTTCTCTGGAGTTATTAACTGAGTTGCTAATTGGCAGTAAGCTACAGCGGCACAACCTTCGTGTTACGGTGGAGATTGTTCTCTGATGTTATTAACTGAGTTGCTAATGGGCAGTAAGCTACAGCGGCACAACCTTCGTGTTACGGTGGAGATTGTTCTCTGGAGTTATTAACTGAGTTGCTAATGAGCAGTAAGCTACAGCGGCACAACCTTCGTGACGCGGTGGAGATTGTTCTCTGGAGTTATTAACTGAGTTGCTAATGGGCAGTAAGCTACAGCGGCACAACCTTCGTGTTACGGTGGAGATTGTTCTCTGGAGTTATTAACTGAGTTGCTAATGGGCAGTAAGCTACAGCGGCACAACCTTCGTGTTACGGTGGAGATTTTTATTTTTATTTTTATTTTTTATTTCACCTTTATTTAACCAGGTAAGCAAGTTGAGAACAAGTTCTCATTTACAATTGCGACCTGGCCAAGATAAAGCAAAGCAGTTCGACACATACAACGACACAGAGTTACACATGGAGTAAAACAAACATACAGTCAATAATACAGTAAAAAAAAAACAAGTCTATATACAATGTGAGCAAATTAGGTGAGAAGGGAGGTAAAGGCAAAAAAGGCCATGGTGGCAAAGTAAATACAATATAGCAAGTAAAACACTGGAATGGTAGTTTTGCAATGGAAGAATGTGCAAAGTAGAAATAAAAATAATGGGGTGCAAAGGAGCAAAATAAATAAATAAATTAAATACAGTTGTGAAAGAGGTAGTTGTTTGGGCTAAATTATAGGTGGGCTATGTACAGGTGCAGTAATTTGTAAGATGCTCTGACAGTTGGTGCTTAAAGCTAGTGAGGGAGATAAGTGTTTCCAATTTAAGAGATTTTTGTAGTTCGTTCCAGTCATTGGCAGCAGAGAACTGGAAGGAGAGGCGGCCAAAGAAAGAATTGGTTTTGGGGGTGACTAGAGAGATATACCTGCTGGAGCGTGTGCTACAGGTGGGAGATGCTATGGTGACCAGCGAGCTGAGATAAGGGGGGGACTTTACCTAGCAGGGTCTTGTAGATGACATGGAGCCAGTGGGTTTGGCGACGAGTATGAAGCGAGGGCCAGCCAACGAGAGCGTACAGGTCGCAATGGTGGGTAGTATATGGGGCTTTGGTGACAAAACGGATTGCACTGTGATAGACTGCATCCAATTTGTTGAGTAGGGTATTTGAGGCTATTTTGTAAATGACATCGCCAAAGTCGAGGATTGGTAGGATGGTCAATTTTACAAGGGTATGTTTGGCAGCATGAGTGAAGGATGCTTTGTTGCGAAATAGGAAGCCAATTCTAGATTTAACTTTGGATTGGAGATGTTTGATATGGGTCTGGAAGGAGAGTTTACAGTCTAACCAGACACCTAAGTATTTGTAGTTGTCCACGTATTCTAAGTCAGAGCCGTCCAGAGTAGTGATGTTGGACAGGCGGGTAGGTGCAGGTAGCGATCGGTTGAAGAGCATGCATTTAGTTTTACTTGTATTTAAGAGCAATTGGAGGCCACGGAAGGAGAGTTGTATGGCATTGAAGCTTGCCTGGAGGGTTGTTAACACAGTGTCCAAAGAAGGGCCGGAAGTATACAGAATGGTGTCGTCTGCGTAGAGGTGGATCAGAGACTCACCAGCAGCAAGAGCGACCTCATTGATGTATACAGAGAAGAGAGTCGGTCCAAGAATTGAACCCTGTGGCACCCCCATAGAGACTGCCAGAGGTCCGGACAGCAGACCCTCCGATTTGACACACTGAACTCTATCAGAGAAGTAGTTGGTGAACCAGGCGAGGCAATCATTTGAGAAACCAAGGCTGTCGAGTCTGCCGATGAGGATGCGGTGGTTGACAGAGTCGAAAGCCTTGGCCAGATCAATGAATACGGCTGCACAGTAATGTTTCTTATCGATGGCGGTTAAGATATCGTTTAGGACCTTGAGCGTGGCTGAGGTGCACCCATGACCAGCTCTGAAACCAGATTGCATAGCAGAGAAGGTATGGTGAGATTCGAAATGGTCGGTAATCTGTTTGTTGACTTGGCTTTCGAAGACCTTAGAAAGGCATGGTAGGATAGATATAGGTCTGTAGCAGTTTGGGTCAAGAGTGTCCCCCCCTTTGAAGAGGGGGATGACCGCAGCTGCTTTCCAATCTTTGGGAATCTCAGATGACACGAAAGAGAGGTTGAACAGGCTAGTAATAGGGGTGGCAACAATTTCGGCAGATAATTTTTAGAAAGAAAGGGTCCAGATTGTCTAGCCCGGCTGATTTGTAGGGGTCCAGATTTTTCAGCTCTTTCAGAACTTCAGCTGAATGGATTTGGGAGAAGGAGAAATGGGGAAGGCTTGGGCGAGTTGCTGTTGGGGGTGCAGTGCTGTTGACCGGGGTAGGAGTTGCCAGGTGGAAAGCATGGCCAGCCGTAGAAAAATGCTTATTGAAATTCTCAATTATGGTGGATTTATCAGTGGCGACAGTGTTTCCTATCTTCAGTGCAGTGGGCAGCTGAGAGGAGGTGTTCTTATTCTCCATGGACTTTACAGTGTCCCAGAACTTTTTAGAGTTAGTGTTGCAGGAAGCAAATTTCTGCTTGAAAAAGCTAGCCTTGGCTTTTCTAACTGCCTGTGTATAACGGTTTCTAGCTTCCCTGAACAGCTGCATATCACGGGGGCTGTTCGATGCTAATGCAGAACGCCATAGGATGTTTTTGTGTTGGTTAAGGGCAGTCAGGTCTGGAGAGAACCAAGGGCTATATCTGTTCCTGGTTCTAATTTTCTTGAATGGGGCATGTTTATTTAAGATTGTTAGGAAGGCATTTAAAAAAAATATCCAGGCATCCTCTACTGATGGGATGAGATCAATATCCTTCCAGGACACCCCAGCCAGGTCGATTAGAAAGGCCTGCTCGCTGAAGTGTTTCAGGGAGCGTTTTACAGTGATGAGTGGAGGTCGTTTGACCGCTGACCCATTACGGATGCAGGCAATGAGGCAGTGATCGCTGAGATCTTGGTTGAAGACAGCAGAGGTGTATTTAGAGGGGAAGTTGGTTAGGATGATATCTATGAGGGTGCCCGTGTTTAAGGCTTTGGGGGGGTACCTGGTAGGTTCATTGATAATTTGTGTGAGATTGAGGGCATCAAGTTTAGATTGTAGGATGGCTGGGGTGTTAAGCATGTTCCAGTTTAGGTCGCCTAGCAGCACGAGCTCTGAAGATAGATGGGGGGGAATCAGTTCACATATGGTGTCCAGAGCACAGCTGGGGGCAGAGGGTGGTCTATAGCAGGCGGCAACGGTGAGAGACTTGTTTTTAGAGAGGTGGATTTTTAAAAGTAGAAGTTCAAATTGTTTGGGTACAGACCTGGATAGTAGGACAGAACTCTGCAGGCTATCTTTGCAGTAGATTGCAACACCGCCCCCTTTGGCAGTTCTATCTTGTCTGAAAATGTTGTAGTTTGGAATTAAAATTTCTGAATTTTTGGTGGTCTTCCTAAGCCAGGATTCAGACACAGCTAGAACATCCGGGTTGGCAGAGTGTGCTAAAGCAGTGAAAAGAACAAACTTAGGGAGGAGGCTTCTAATGTTAACATGCATGAAACCAAGGCTATTACGGTTACAGAAGTCATCAAAAGAGAGCGCCTGGGGAATAGGAGTGGAGCTAGGCACTGCAGGGCCTGGATTCACCTCTACATCGCCAGAGGAACATAGGAGGAGAAGAATAAGGGTACGGCTAAAAGCAATAAGAATTGGTCGTCTAGAACGTCTGGAACAGAGAGTAAAAGGAGGTTTCTGGGGGCGATAAAATAGCATCAAGGTATAATGTACAGACAAAGGTATGGTAGGATGTGAATACAGTGGAGGTAAACCTAGGTATTGAGTGATGAAGAGAGATATTGTCTCTAGAAACATCATTGAAACCAGGAGATGTCATTGCATGTGTGGGTGGTGGAACTAATAAGTTGGATAAGGTATAGTGAGCAGGACTAGAGGCTCTACAGTGAAATAAGCCAATAAACACTAACCAGAACAGCAATGGACAAGACATATTGACATTAAGGAGAGGCATCCTTAGTCGAGTGATCAAAAGGGTCCAGGGAGTGGAGAGGTTGGTTTGGGGGTCACGGCGATTTAGACAGCTAGCCAGGACATCGGTAGCAAGCTAGCATAGGATGGAGGTCTGTTGTTAGCCACCTCTTGCGTTCCGTCAGTAGATTAGTGGAGTTCCGTGTTGTAGAGGGGATTAGTCCAAATCACACAACAACAACAAAAAAAAAACAATAGATATAGTTATAGAGGCCCAAGAAGAAACGTAATAATAATACAAATAAATAAATTGTCCGATTGTCTATTCTGAGAGCAGCCGGTAAGACAGCTAACGGTTAGCAGGCCGCAGATGGGCGTTCAGGTAACGTCGCGACGGAGGAGCCAGCCGGATCTCCTTCGGGTAGATAACGTCGGCAGTCCAGTTGTGAAGGCCTGGTGGGGCTCCGCGTAGGCAGTAAAACGGGTCCGGATAGGTGACTGCAGCCCAGGAGTGATTGACGTAGCTCAGGAGTGATTGACGGAGCTGGCTAGCTCCGGAGTAATTGATGTTTGCTCCGGAATCGACGAAAGCAGATAGACACACGGATAGCAGCCAGCTAGCTGTGAGATCCGGGAGTGAATGTCCAGAGAGCAGTTGAAATCCAGGGACATGGAGAGAAAAATCGGTCCGGTATGTTCCGTTCCGAGCCGCGCTGCGCCGTACAAAACTGGCGATAGATTTTCGAGTTAAAGGATAGCTGATGACCACAAACCGTGGTTAGCTGAATACTAACGAGTTGCCAGTAAAGAAGCTAACTAGCTTCTGATTAACTTCTGGGAGATTGTTCTCTGGAGTTATTAACTGAGTTGCTAATTGGCAGTAAGCTACAGCGGCACAACCTTCGTGTTACGGTGGAGATTGTTCTCTGATGTTATTAACTGAGTTGCTAATTGGCAGTAAGCTACAGCGGCACAACCTTCGTGTTACGGTGGAGATTGTTCTCTGGAGTTATTAACTGAGTTGCTAATGGGCAGTAAGCTACAGCGGCACAACCTTCGTGTTACGGTGGAGATTGTTCTCTGGAGTTATTAACTGAGTTGCTAATTGGCAGTAAGCTACAGCGGCACAACCTTCGTGTTACGGTGGAGATTGTTCTCTGGAGTTATTAACTGAGTTGCTAATTGGCAGTAAGCTACAGCGGCACAACCTTCGTGACGCGGTGGAGATTGTTCTCTGGAGTTATTAACTGTCGTTGATGTATGATTGAAAAGGTTCAGTCTTATTTTCACTGTTGACTGACTGTGACACTGCTTTGATTTGAAAGCCCAGACTTAACTGTAGCTATGAATAATTCAAGCTTGGGCTTGGAGGGGGGGGGGGACTCACTCTAACAGCATAAAGGATTATCACAGACTGTGGTTCCATGGATGGCCACTGGGTGACAGTGTTGCTATTGCTCTCGGGTTCACTGCTGTGTCACTAAGCAAGGTTTGAGCTGGGGAAAAACAGTGGCTTGACAATCCAGAGCTCCAGCTTTCCACTGCAGCCCAGATCATGACCGTGTGAACATGTGGGTTTGATCAGCCAGGGGAATAGCCTGGTATATATGTCACAGAGAGTACAGAGCATACAATATCCTCTGTTCTGAACTCTAGCTTTGAATCTGTAACAGCTAGGCCCTCTGCCTGCCTCTCTTTTACAGGCTCACATTCTCTCTCTCTTCCCCTCTCTCTCATTCTCTATTCTCCCCCTTTCATTATCTCTCTCTTTCTGTCTCTCTCATTCTCTCTATTCTCCCCCTTTCATTCTCTCTCTCTCTCTTCCTATCTATTCTCCCCCTTTCATTCTCTATTCTCCCCCTCTCATTCTCTATTCTCCCCCTTTCATTCTCTCTCTCTCTCTTCCTATCTATTCTCCCCAGTCTCATTCTCCCCTTTCATTCTCTCTCTCTCTCTTCTCTCTCTCTCTCTCTCTCTTCCTATCTATTCTCCCCAGTCTCATTCTCCCCCTTTCATTCTCTCTCTCTTCCTCTCTATTCTCCCCCTTTCATTCTCTCTCTCTTCCTCTCTATTCTCCCCCTTTCATTCTCTCTCTCTTCCTCTCTATTCTCCCCCTTTCATTCTCTCTCTCTTCCTCTCTATTCTCCCCCTTTCATTCTCTCTCTCTTCCTCTCTATTCTCCCCCTTTCATTCTCTCTCTTCCTCTCTATTCTCCCCCTTTCATTCTCTCTCTCTTCCTCTCTATTCTCCCCCTTTCATTCTCTCTCTCTTCCTCTCTATTCTCCCTCGTTCATTCTCTCTCTCTTCCTCTATTCTCCCACTTTCATTCTCTCTCTTCCTCTCTATTCTCCCACGTTCATTCTCGCTCTCTCTCATGTTCTCTGTTCCCCCCCTCATTCTCCCCCTTTCGTTATCTCTCTCGATCTTCCTCTCTCATTATCTCTATCTTTCTCTCTTCTCCCTCTTTCATTCTCTCTCTATCTTCCTCTCTCTCATTCTCCCCCTTTCATTATCTCCATCTCTCTCATTCTCTCTATTCTCTCCCCTCTCTTATGCTCC
Organism: Oncorhynchus nerka; assembly: GCF_034236695.1. NCBI lineage: Eukaryota > Metazoa > Chordata > Actinopteri > Salmoniformes > Salmonidae > Oncorhynchus > Oncorhynchus nerka. Next base: position 95,706,030 of record NC_088417.1, on the reverse strand, counting down.
CTCTTTCATTCATTCTCTCAGTCTCACTCACCCCCCTCCCTGTTGAGTTAAAAATGCCGTTGATTGACAGGCCCACTGAACTCTGATTCTTCTGTTTCACCCTGCCAGTTCATTTCATATTGACAAATGAGATCCCCCGTAATGGGGCAGCCTTTTCACAATAATGGGCTTTATTGATATTATGTTCCTATAAAATGTGTACTTTGTTCAGTAGAAATAATTGTCTGCAATGACGCAAAACCCAACAGGAGATTTATCAACAATGCTAGTTTGTTGCCATTTGATTGTGTGTGTAGTTGGATAAATCTCAATTATGTGTAGGTGGCCTGGGGAGCACGTATAGGTATTGTAAATCATTTTGAAGATGTTGGAAGTGGTTTTGTGCATGCAAATAAGAATATGCAACACATAACACATGCATTACTAGGATCCATGGTTTATCAGTCATAAAGAGCTGAAAGGCAGCAGTGGTTGGCAGACAGTTATGAAACATCTTGTGATATCTGATCCGGTATCAAGACTGTTTCTCTCTAAACGTCTGGGTAGAGATGAGCCTCTTCATCAACCCTGAAAGCATGACTCCACACTGTCATTATTCATTCACAATCCACACAGCTAACAGAATCAGGAGATACAGTGAATCTTTTTAATTCAGTTTATTCGTCAGGTTTTACCCTTCCTGCTAGTGGAACAGATGGTGGGAGCTCTACTGCTTGGTGAGAGGGGAGAGGAGGAGAGGGGGAGAGAGGGGAGAGGAGGAGAGAGGGGAGAGGAGGAGAGAGGGGAGAGGAAGAGAGAGGTGAGAGGGGAGAGGAGGAGAGAGGGAAGAGGAGGAGGAGAGGACGGAGGGAGAGGGAAGAGAGGATAGCACATCCACAGATCAGCATTCATTCCTTCTCACCTCTCTCTTCTCTGCCTCTCTCCCCTCTCCTCTCCTCTCTCTCTCTGGGAGTCCCTCCCTCTTCTCACTCTCTCAGTACGCTACCAGGTTAACCCTCTCAACTCCTTAATAAGGATTTCTCAGGATCATTAGAATTGTTCAACAGTCTATCTTCACCTACTCTTAGCTCCACCTCTTCAATCGTTCACTGGTTCCATTGGAGAGGGTTCAATCCCCGTAGTGACCACCAACTAAAAATGGATACGCTCACTGTACCGAGTAGCTTTGAATAAATGTGTCTGCTAAGTGGCAGTGTGAGTGGATGACACAGTAGGTAAAGTATGAATACAAGACAGTAATCTGGTTGGATCCATAAAAATTACTTCAGCACGGCAGTGACCTTGAGGTGACCACCTACCACACACACACACACACCCTCCTCGACTGGCTCTCCTCTTCCTCTTCTGCTTCCACCGTCGCCGGCCTCTTCTCCTCCAATCAAATTGCAGCGTCTTCATGTTGTGGCACACCATTGGCTGTGTCCGTGTGTCTCTGTGGCTGTGTCCCCTAGTCGCAGCCAGCCAACCAGCCAGAGTGTGGGTGGGGGTGTTGAAGTTGCTGAAGTGTAACAGGTCTGTCAGAGAGAAAGTGACGTCTAATCATGACAGAGAATCTGAACAACACCCAACCGTGTGTGTATGTGTGTGGCACTGATCAACACTCACACACAGAGACCAGGCTCAGGTTGAGGCAGACTCTATATGAAATTGAAGGCATCAATCCTAGTCAGTGAGAGCTCTCTCTCTTCTCTCTTTCTTGACCTCTTATCCTCTTCAGGCTCAGCTGATATATGGCGCCTGTCTCTCCAGGTCTCAGACCTGGTTTATTTACTATTTGTAATGATTTAAAATACTGTATCTGTGCTTGATTGAACTTGTCTGTTGCAATGGAATTGATAGAAAAGTACCGGTACTTCAGACAGGCTAAAGAAACACAAAGTATTGGAAAGATTTGAAAAGGTATGTGAACCCAGGTGTGCTCCTCTCTCTATCTAGACCTGAGTGTTGATAGGACAGATGGCCAATGTGAACCCAGGTGTGCTCCTCTCTCTATCTAGACCTGAGTGTTGATAGGACAGATGGCCAATGTGAACCCAGGTGTGCTCCTCTCTCTATCTAGACCTGAGTGTTGATAGGACAGATGGCCAATGTGAACCCAGGTGTGCTCCTCTCTCTATCTAGACCTGAGTGTTGATAGGACAGATGGCCAATGTGAACCCAGGTGTGCTCCTCTCTCTATCTAGACCTGAGTGTTGATAGGACAGATGGCCAATGTGAACCCAGGTGTGCTCCTCTATCTATCTAGACCTGAGTGTTGATAGGACAGATGGCCAATGTGAACCCAGGTGTGCTCCTCTCTCTATCTAGATCTGAGTGTTGATAGGACAGATGGCCAATGTGAACCAAAGGGAAGCATGTGCCAAAACTGAGAGAATGTTGCCTTGAGTTCTGCTAGAGCCACTCTGGTTCTGCTAGAGCCACTCTGGTTCTGCTAGAGCCACTCTGGTTCTCCTAGAGCCACTCTGGTTCTGCTAGACCCACTCTGGTTCTGCTAGACCCACTCTGGTTCTCCTAGAGCCACTCTGGTTCTCCTAAACCCACTCTGATTCTGAGTATCTTGCCTTACCTCATCCAGAACCAGAGTGGTTCTAGGAGTCTTGCCTTACCTCTCCTAGACCCACTCTGGTTCTGAGTATCTTGCCTTACCTCATCCAGAACCAGAGAGGTTCTAGGAATCTTGCCTTACCTCTCCTAGACCCACTCTGGTTCTGAGTATCTTGCCTTACCTCTCCTAGACCCACTCTGGTTCTGCGTATCTTGCCTTACCTCTCCTAGACCCACTCTGGTTCTGAGTATCTTGCCTTACCTCTGCTAGACCCACTCTGGTTCTGAGTATCTTGCCTTACCTCTCCTAGACCCACTCTGGTTCTGAGTATCTTGCCTTACATCTCATAGACCCACTCTGGTTCTGAGTATCTTGCCTTGAGCTCCCCTAGAGCCATCCGTCCCTCCCTCTACACCCCCCCTCCTCTACACCCCCCACACACACACACACATACTCTCCACCTCCCTCTCTCCCTACCTCCCCTCTCCAGGCAATTCTCATATGATGTCCTTTGATAGAGACAACAGGGTTTGAGATGCTGATATGCCTCATCATATACAGTATATTAGTACTGAGGCAGTAGACAGAGATGACCTACAGTATCTGTGAATTTCTGGGCCTAAAGCTGAGACCATGCACCACTACACCAGGGCTGTGTCCCAAATAGCAACCTATTAAAACCTTATGTTGTACCCTATGTAGTCCCTATGGGTCGTGGATGAAAGTAGTGCACTATGTAGAGAATAGGGTTCTATAGGGCTCTGGTGTAAAGTAGTGCACTATGTAGAGAATAGGGTTCTATAGGGTCTAAAGTAGTGCACTATATAGGGAATAGGGTTCCATAGGGCTCTGGTCTAAAGTAGTGCACTATATAGGGAATAGGGTTCCATTTGGGACACAGACAAAGGTTTTTTTTTGTTTAGTGGGGTAGACATAATCTCAGAACCGTATTACCTGAGCTTTCAATGTTGTTGGGGGGGGGGGATTTTTAGCAATGAAAAAGGTTTATTGATTTTCTCTCCCCTCACAGCAACTAGTGTGAAATTAAATGTGGTGGTTTTCTGATGAACTCACCAGTTTAGACCAGTTCAGTTTAGACCCGTTCAGTTTAGGCCAGTTCAGTTTAGACCAGTTCAGTTTAGACCAGTTCAGTGTTTCTCTATTTGTCACTCCTGCCAAACTTCAAAGATCTGTAGTCGTGTGTGTGTGTGTGTGTGTGTGTATGGTTTTACTTTCCTTGTGGGGACCAGAAGTCCTAAAAAGCCAACTGGGTACATTTCACCGGTCCCCACAAGGAAAAAGGCTGTTTCAGTCTTAGGGGTTAGGTTGAGTAGGATGAGCTGCAGCATTAGGTCTCTATGGATGCAAAATCCATCTGTGCCTTGGGCCTCACTATGGTAATAAATAGGGCCTGGAGCAACCAGCTCCGTCTCTCTCTCTCTCAAGATCATCTTACAGGAGCATCAATTGCCAAAAAAAAAGTGTCTGGGAAAAATCTTTCTTCCTTCCTAAAAATCAGTCATCATTGGAGCTGGGCTGCAGACTACAGTTGTGTGTCTCTGTGGATCCAGAATCTATCTGTGTTCAGCCTGGCTGTGATGGTTATGAATGTGTAGCTCCGGGCCTGTGGATCCATCCGTGCTTCTAGCTTCGCTGTGGTAGAATAGAATATAAGCCTCAGAGAGACTCGGTCTCACAGGAACGCCCATCCCATCTCCCAGCAGCCCCATGACTCATCGTCCTCCTCCTCTTTTATGTTGGGACTGCCAGACAGAGGATCTGAGAAGACGAAACGTCTAAGGATTATGGGTCTGGATTTAACTGCTGTTGTGTGGTCTAATTTGGTCTAACAACACTGTCTGTTAGATGGCTTGATTGTTATCGGTAGTGAAAGACACATTCAGAAAAGTGGATGTCTAGACTGTGTAGTTCTAATTTTTTTAAAAGACCTTTGGAGCACCAAGGGTTGGCTACAATGGAATCTTGATTTCCTGCTTGAATTCTCTGAGTGAATATGAGTGTTAAGAACTGTGGTAAAGCTAGAATGACCACAGTAGAAAGACTTATTTGCCATCCTTCCACTGTGTAATGGTTAAATAAACACTAGTTCTACAGTAGTTGTGTTCGCCACAAGCAATTATAGTTGTTTATCTGAAGTGCTTTTTCTGAGTGCTATGATGCCTTTGTTCGTTTAACCTATTCTATTCAATTTGACCGATCAGTATGATTCTTTTTAATTGCTTTCAACACCTCATGCGCGTTCCCATTGTATAGTGGTGAGTGCACTGTAGCGGTGGCAGCCTATCAGAAGAGTTGGGGGCATGGCTTTCAGTTTGTTATTTTTGGCCACCCGTGAGAGTGAATGTCATTCCAGGTAACGTGAGATGGTCACCATTTGGTTACAATATCGTAACCAGTTAATGTGAAAGTATTATGTAAAGGTGTTTGGAATCATTATTTCATGTTATGGAACCAACTTAATACTGTATCTTGAGTTGCTAAGTAACCCAATTGAAGAAATTTGGATAGGTAATTCCAAACTGAGAAAAACTTTGCACAACATGAAAAAATGGACTATATATATATATATATATATATATATATATATATATAATTTCTGTTAGTATTGATGTTATTTATTGTTAAATCAAAAGGAAAAAGTAAGTTGAGTGTTGAATGAAATAGGATGCAACTTGAAATATAGGTTAATTAAATATAACAGTTGGCATTGAATCATATATTTGGTTCCAACAGAGAAAGCCTAACTAATTTACTTGTAACCAGTTGACACTATTGTTTTATTAGGTTGATTCATAGAGTCATTGTTTTATTAGGTTGATTCATAGAGTCATTGTTTTATTAGGCTGATTCATAGTCATTGTTTTATTAGGCTGATTCATAGTCATTGTTTTATTAGGCTGATTCATAGAGTCGTTGTTTTATTAGGCTGATTCATAGAGTCGTTGTTTTATTAGGTTGATTCATAGAGTCATTGTTTTATTAGGTTGATTCATAGAGTCATTGTTTTATTAGGCTGATTCATAGAGTCATTGTTTTATTAGGCTGATTCATAGTCATTGTTTTATTAGGCTGATTCATAGTCATTGTTTTATTAGGCTGATTCATAGTCATTGTTTTATTAGGCTGATTCATAGAGTCATTGTTTTATTAGGTTGATTCATAGTCATTGTTTTATTAGGCTGATTCATAGTCATTGTTTTATTAGGCTGATTCATAGAGTCATTGTTTTATTAGGCTGATTCATAGAGTCATTGTTTTATTAGGCTGATTCATAGAGTCGTTGTTTTATTAGGCTGATTCATAGAGTCGTTGTTTTATTAGGCTGATTCATAGAGTCGTTGTTTTATTAGGTTGATTCATAGAGTCATTGTTTTATTAGGTTGATTCATAGAGTCATTGTTTTATTAGGCTGATTCATAGTCATTGTTTTATTAGGCTGATTCATAGTCATTGTTTTATTAGGCTGATTCATAGTCATTGTTTTATTAGGCTGATTCATAGAGTCATTGTTTTATTAGGCTGATTCATAGAGTCATTGTTTTATTAGGTTGATTCATAGAGTCATTGTTTTATTAGGTTGATTCATAGAGTCATTGTTTTATTAGGCTGATTCATAGAGTCATTGTTTTATTAGGCTGATTCATAGAGTCATTGTTTTATTAGGTTGATTCATAGAGTCATTGTTTTATTAGGTTGATTCATAGAGTCATTGTTCTATTAGGTTGATTCATAGAGTCATTGTTTTATTAGGCTGATTCATAGAGTCATTGTTTTATTAGGTTGATTCATAGAGTCATTGTTTTATTAGGCTGATTCATAGAGTCGTTGTTTTATTAGGTTGATTCATAGAGTCATTGTTTTATTAGGTTGATTCATAGAGTCGTTGTTTTATTAGGTTGATTCATAGAGTCATTGTTTTATTAGGTTGATTCATAGAGTCATTGTTTTACAGTGTGGAACATATGCTAGTGTTAGATGTTAGCCGGGCCAGCTTGGACTGCATGTTACTCCAGACATGAGTTTTTACCATTACACAGTCACACATAACAGTGTAGGAATTTACATCAAATATCACTCCACCAACACACACTCTCTTAATATACAGAACACTTACAGTCCTCAACTGTCATGAATAAAGCATTGAACTGGGAGTAGCAAGACCCTGGATACAACATCAATATGGATTAGGGGGAGTGTGTGTGTGGTGTGTGCGCATGTGTACGTACGTGCGTGTGTGTGTGTAGCCGTTGGGTCTGTTTTCCTCCTCCTGCTGCTTCCTATTCTACATTATGTAATCATGTTTTTTTTATGCATCTCTCAGAGGCTAGGCATTAACCCACGATGCACCTTGGTGATACCTCAGTCAGACAACCCTCCAGAGTGTCTAAGGCCCAACTACCAGGCGGAGCCCAAAAGGTAGACCTTTCTCACCTTGGTCCTTCATATAACTATTTCTGTTCCTCTTCTTTTAACAACGTAACCATTCTTTTTGTGTGTCAGCCTGTAAGTCCCTGTAAAGCCACTGGGATCCTTTTTTAAAAATATTCTTTTATTTTACCGTTACACCAAACCACATATTGTTTGATTGTTTACTAACACCCTTGGGGATGTTTAGAGGTACAGAACACTGTATGTATGGGTACTATATTACCTGACATAAGCTTGTTGATGCTCTATAATTAACCAATAAGGCACGAGGGGGTGCGGTATATGGTCAATATACCACAGCTAAGGGCTGTTCTTATGCACAAAGCAACGCAGAGTGCCTTGATACAGCCCTTAGTCGTGGTATATTGGCCATATACCACAAACCCGAGGTGCCTTATTGCTATTATAAACTGGTTACCAATGTAATTAGAGCAGGAAGAACAAATGTTTTGTCATACCCGTGGTATACAGCTGTCAGCCAATCAGTATTCAGGGTGCAAACCACCCAGTTTATAATTCAGCCTAAGGGCCCTATTCATATTTATACAAGTACCTGTATATGAGATAAAACTAAGGGTCCTATTCATATTTATACAAGTACCTGTATATGAGATAAAACTAAGGGCCCTATTCATATTTATACAAGTACCTGTATATGAGATAAAACTAAGGGCCCTATTCATATTTATATACAGTACCTGTATATGAGATAAAACTAAGGGCCCTATTCATATTTATACAAGTACCTGTATATGAGATAAAACTAAGGGCCCTATTCATATTTATACAAGTACCTGTATATGAGATAAAACTAAGGGCCCTATTCATATTTATACAAGTACCTGTATATGAGATAAAACTAAGGGTCCTATTCATATTTATACAAGTACCTGTATATGAGATAAAACTAAGGGCCCTATTCAATCACCACCTTCCGGAGACACCTGAAACCCCACCTCTTTAAGGAATACCTAGGATAGGATAAAGTAATCCTTCTCACCCCCCTTAAAAGATTTAGATGCACTATTGTAAAGTGGCTGCTCCACTGGATGTCATAAGGTGAATGCACCAATTTGTAAGTCGCTCTGGATAAGAGCGTCTGCTAAATGACTTAAATGTAAATGTAATGTATTTATACAAGTACCTGTATATGAGATAAAACTAAGGGCCCTATTCATATTTATACAAGTACCTGTATATGAGATAAAACTAAGGGTCCTATTCATATTTATACAAGTACCTGTATATGAGATAAAACTAAGGGCCCTATTCATACAAGTACCTGTATATGAGATAAAACTAAGGGCCCTATGCATATTCATACAAGTACCTGTATATGAGATAAAACTAAGGGCCCTATTCATATTTATACAAGTACCTATATATGAGATAAAACTAAGGGCCCTATTCATATTTATACAAGTACCTGTATATGAGATAAAACTAAGGGCCCTATTCATATTCATACAAGTACCTGTATATGAGATAAAACTAAGGGTCCACTTCAGTCTACGACCACTGATCGGTTTCCAGGACATGAGTATATATGTTTATTTATATGTAGACTTATACACACAAACACCTTTCTGTTGATGACAATGTGGCTGACTTTGTCTTTGTTACATTATAAAGCCCTTTAACTCAGGGGGCTCTCACCTGCCTGCAGTAACTTTTGACATCTGTATAAGGGTTAGAGTACCTGAGTGACCTATTCTGTTAGTTCAGTCCAATCACTGAGCCTATTCTGTTAGTTCAGTCCAATCACTGAGCCTATTCTGTTAGTTCAGTCCAATCACTGAGCCTATTCTGTTAGTTCAGTCCAATCACTGAGCCTATTCTGTTAGTTCAGTCCAATCACTGAGCCTATTCTGTTAGTTCAGTCCAATCACTGAGCCTTGCTCAAGGGTAGAGGAGGAAAAGGAGAGTGGTACACTTGGGATTTGGAGCTTGAGACATTCGCCTTGATCGCGACCCGGATGCAAATGACTTGAACTCTTTCAAATACTTTGAGCCTTTGCTCTATCCTACCTGGAGTGCCAGTTGTTCACAGCTGTGGGACGATTTTATTGGTTCCATTAAACCAGTCAAACTCAATGAAGAATATGGTAAAGGATTTATACTATTTGAATGCCTGTCTTCATCACAACCTATCACAGCAGCCATCCAGCTAGATAGCCAGCTATTCAGCCATCCATCTATCTATCCAGTCAGCCAGTCAGTCATTTTCAGTCAGTCAGCCAGCCAATCATTTCCAGCCAGTCATTTTCAGTCAGTCAGCCAGCCAGCCAGCCAGCCAGCCATTTCCAGCTAGTCATTTTCAGTCATTTCCAGCCAGTCATTTTCAGTCAGTCAGCCAGCCATTTCCAGCTAGTCATTTTCGGTCATTTCCAGCCAGTCATTTTCAGTCAGTCAGCCAGTCATTTCCAGCTAGTCATTTTCAGTCAGTCAGTCAGCCACCCAGTCATTTTTAATCAGTCAGCCAGCCAACCAGTCATTTCCACCCAGTCATTTTCAGTCAGTCAGTCAGCCACCCAGTCATTTTTAATCAGTCAGCCAGCCAACCAGTCATTTCCACCCAGTCATTTTCAGTCAGTCAGCCAGCCACCAAGCCAGTCAGAGATGATGTGCTGTGCTGTGCGGTATTGCTGAAGCAGAGCAGTGGTATGATTGTCTAATTATGAAACAGCTTCAGCACATTTGCTATCAGGTGACCATGAATGTTATGAGTGTGTAATTGCCTTCTGACTTCAAAAGGCCTTTGCTACCCATCTGTTCTCAGTGGCCCACATACATGAGATGAGAGAGTTATGTAAAAGGGAGAGAGGAGAAAGAAAGATTCCCACTTGGACAGAGAGACCTACAGGGAAAGAAAAACATACAAATGTCCTTTTAGTCAATTATGCTCCTGTTGATGTTGAATGTTTAACATCAGCCAATGAAATTAGGAAGAAATCTCATTGAGAGTAAATGCCATCTTGAAATGCATGGCGTGGTACAACAAGTCAAAGAGATAGCGGACAAAATACCACCGTATTTATAGACGTCTTGCACTGACAGTCATCACACGGTAGTTCCAGAGAAACCACACCACTTCACCATACCATCATATGTAGGAGGAGCATGCTGTCCAACACATTAGCCAATGAAAAACAAGCTTTTTTTGTACAAGAGCTTTGGGAATGAAAAGAGAGCGGTGTATCGATCTACGTGACTTCAATGAAGGCCAGCCTACTTTCTGGTAAAGAATTCAGTGATGTGTACTGAACCTGTAGTACACTATGGCAAACTGCATCTCATGACTTTAATGAGTTGGCAGCTGCATTCATGTAGATGATGATGTCATCCCAATGACTTTATAATCCAGCGCTCTTCGATGATGTCATCCCAATGGCTTTATAATCCAGCGCTCTTCGATGATGTCATCCCAATGGCTTTATTATCCAGCGCTCTTCGATGATGTCATCCCAATGGCTTTATAATCCAGCGCTCTTCGATGATGTCATCCCAATGGCTATATAATCCAGCGCTCTTCGATGATGTCATCCCAATGGCTTTATTATCCAGCGCTCTTCGATGATGTCATCCCAATGGCTTTATAATCCAGCGCTCTTCGATGATGTCATCCCAATGACTTTATAATCTAGCGCTCTTCGATGATGTCATCATTATTAAGTGTACTTTTATTCAATAATAAAGGTGAACAAGAAAGAGTAAGTCTGATTGAATATCTATGATGAATTCAACTGCATTTTTTTTTGCATCTTTACTGTATTCTAAATACCTTTAGGGTAGGCATAAATCTCTGTCATTCGTGTCTGGATTGATTTAGCTTTTTTATCCTTGAGAGTCTGGAAAAATGCACGGAAGGCTGAACAAAATGAATGCCATTATGAAAATAAAATGCTTTCAGTCTGAGATTGAGGGACTGCCCCTCAAAAACAACTAATCCCTTTGAAAACGGCCTGTGTTGAATCGATATGAGTCAAACATTTATTCTAGTGTCAATTGACTACAAAGTGAAAATAGGATAATTTTGTTCGTAAAGTCAGTCTCGTCTAAAATGGAGTTCGGAACTTCAGTGTGTAAATGGAAGTAAATGGAAGGTTGGGTTTGGATTACAATTATGTCAACAAATGATTCCCCCTTTTGCCAACCACCACGTGGAAATCGCCCTTCCGCCCACCTCGATTCCCTTCACTGAATGGGGCTCTGTTGTTTCCTCGCCCCCAACCAATGCTTTCAAAGGATCAAGGCTGTTTGAGACTGAAAAGCTCCATACAGATTGACCACGTAATGCATGTTTCCAGGAGGATGCACAGGCTTAAAACTGGTTTTCATGTCCTGTCGAAGGACCCTATCATCAGTAATAAGTGGTTGGAGTTCAGTATACCAAGTAGCTAGCTAGATGCCGAACTAGCTACCTAGCTACCTGGCTAATATTAGCCTACCTCAATACAACTTGGATTTGGCTCGGAAACAATAACATTTAAAAAAAATAACACAAATAGTTCGTAGGAAAAGCTTGACGTCCCCAGATTGACTTTAGGTGCAGCATAACTTTTAGCCAGCTAACTAAAAATGGAGGGAACCAATGTATTTGAAATTTTGTTTTTAACATTTGATAAAAGTACAGACTTGGAGCTTCAAAATGGTATATAATAGACTGCAATTGGAGGAACAATGGGATAGTAATGCTGCTCTGAAAGTTGATAAACTTGTAACCTCACTGTATAGAAATAGCCCTTGAAAAGTTGTGGAGTGGATGAATGGGCTGCACTAGGAGATAGTAAGCCAGCGACCAGTGCTCCGGTGTTGTGCCTGCCGACTTCAAGTGCTTGAGATACTGGGTATCATCGTCGGGTCGCCGGCGGTAACTACATGGACATTTTGTGTAGGATAGAAGCCTATACAAGTAATAACTAATGTTGATAGCCATCTAGATGTCACTTTGATACATAGACTACATACAGTTTACTAGTCAATGGGGATGGCATGAATGACAACAACACCGGGACACAGTGCCCTTTGCTCTGTTTGACAAGCACCAGTGTCCGGCAGCTGTGTGGGAAGTAGCTACCTAGTAGCCAATATCAGGGTGACAATCACAGTAAGCACACACATACAACACAAGAAGCAACAGTACGCCCATCATCAGTACTTTTTCATAGTTTAATAATAAACTAAAAAATGTACAAGGTTGTGTAAAACGCTCAGTGAAATATGATTCAGACTCATCCTTCAAAACACAAGTCCAAACTCTGGCGGTATGGTAGCTCAATGTACGGTAGTTGTATGGTAGCTCAATGTACGGTAGTTGTATGGTAGCTCAATGTACGGTAGTTGTATGGTAGCTCAATGTACGGTAGTTGCATGGTAGGAAACTAAGAAAGAAAAACAGCTCAATCAAAACCATCTAACTCTAACCTATAGCAGAGCATTTTTGACACACCCACTCCTTTCGATAGCCACTCGCTCATACTCCGTTTAGCATACCCCCTTATCGATCATACACATAGCTAGCGAGCAAGACAGCTAATTAGCTAGCAAGCCTTAACTTGCAATGAAAAAGACATTCTGACAAAAATGAGAAACATATAGTATCTGAAAATGTAGCTGGACTCTTGCATATATACATGGATGAATTCTTTGCGGTCATAGTTGCCCTTAGTTTGAAGACTTCGGTGTTTTATACACCAGCCTTCTGCATTCTCTTTTCCACTCCCTCCGCATTGTAACGGATCTCGTCCTCTTCTGAGGAGGAGGAGTATGGAGTGAATCAATTAAAATATCTGATTTACATTCTGAAAATTATAACTCTGTAAATCTCAACATTTTCCGTGGTGCCCTGACTTCCTAGTTAATTAATGTTTTCATTAATCTTCACATTTAATGATAGTCCAGACACGACAGGTGTGGTGAGTCTCTTACCGCTCAATGGGGCAGTTTTCACTGACACAGATTAAGGCCTCTGTTCAGTCAGATCCGCTTTAGCCGACATCCGCATAGCGGTTGTTTTGGCCGTGTTGGAGGTGGAACTGCATTAGAGTGGTCAAATCCACAAATGGCTCAAGGCATTATACATAAAGCAGACGGTCACATTAACGGAAATCACACTAAACTCTCTGACACCACCAGACCGTTCTGACACCGCCAAACCGTTCTGACACCACCAAACCATTCTGATACCGCCAAAACACCTGACACCACCAAAACGTCTCTGACACCGCCAAACCATTCTGCCACCACCAAAACACAGAGCTATATGGAATTGTTTTAATTAAGGTCATACCAAGGATCATTTTGCTATTAGATTTTGAATTTTAAGACCGACCCCTTGAAATATCCCTCAAAAATATATACAACATGATGAAAAAAACGTTGGGGCCTTACTGCTATTAACCCATTCAAACAAATTGAACAACAGATTCACTACATGTAACAACAAATCAAATAAATCAAATCAAATTTTATTTGTCACATACACATGGTTAGCAGATGTTAATGCGAGTGTAGCGAAATGCTTGTGCTTCTAGTTCCGACAATGCAGTGATAACCAACAAGTAATCTAACTAACAATTCCAAAACTACTGTCTTATACACAGTGTAAGGGGATAAGGAATATGTACATAAGGATATATGAATGAGTGATGGTACAGAGCAGCATACAGTAGATGGTATCGAGTACAGTATATACATATGAGATGAGTATGTAGACAAAGTAAACAAAGTGGCATAGTTAAAGTGGCTAGTGACATAAGAATGCAGTCGATGATCTAGAGTACAGTATATACATATGCATATGAGATGAATAATGTAGGGTAAGTAACATTATATAAGGTAGCATTGTTTAAAGTGGCTAGTGATATATTTACATCATTTCCCATCAATTCCCATTATTAAAGTGGCTGGAGTTGGGTCAGTGTCAATGACAGTGTGTTGGCAGCAGCCACTCAATGTTAGTGGTGGCTGTTTAACAGTCTGATGGCCTTGAGATAGAAGCTGTTTTTCAGTCTCTCGGTCCCAGCTTTGATGCACCTGTACTGACCTCGCCTTCTGGATGATAGCGGGGTGAACAGGCAGTGGTTCGGGTGGTTGATGATCTTTATGGCCTTCCTGTAACATCGGGTGGTGTAGGTGTCCTGGAGGGCAGGTAGTTTGCCCCCGGTGATGCGTTGTGCAGACCTCACTACCCTCTGGAGAGCCTTACGGTTGAGGGCGGAGCAGTTGCCGTACCAGGCGGTGATACAGCCCGCCAGGATGCTCTCGATTGTGCATCTGTAGAAGTTTGTGAGTGCTTTTGGTGACAAGCCGAATTTCTTCAGCCTCCTGAGGTTGAAGAGGCGCTGCTGCGCCTTCTTCACGACGCTGTCAGTGTGAGTGGACCAATTCAGTTTGTCTGTGATGTGTATGCCGAGGAACTTAAAACTTGCTACCCTCTCCACTACTGATCCATCGATGTGGATAGGGGGGTGTTCCCTCTGCTGTTTCCTGAAGTCCACAATCATCTCCTTAGTTTTGTTGACGTTGAGTGTGAGGTTATTTTCCTGACACCACACTCCGAGGGCCCTCACCTCCTCCCTGTAGGCCGTCTCGTCGTTGAAATCTAAAGGAAGTTCTGAAGTGTCTGTCCAATATCTAAGAGACATAAAAAAGATCAACCCCTTCTTTTTGGCACTAAACAGTCTCCATAAACTCCATAAACCGGGGGCAAACTACCTGCCCTCCAGGACACCTACACCACCCGATGTCACAGGAAGGCAAAAAATAACATTAAGGACAAAAACCACCCGAGCCACTGCCTGTTCATCCCGCTACCATCCAGAAGGTGAGGTCAGTACAGGTGCATCAAAGCTGGGACTGAGAGACTGAAAAACAGCTTCTATCTCAAGGCCATCAGATTGTTAAACAGCCATCACTAGCACAGAGAGGCTGCTTCCCTCATACACAGACTTGAAATCTCTGCCACTTTAATAAATGGAACAATAGTCACTTTTAATAATGTCAAATTAATTATGTTTACATATCTTGGACTACTCATCACATATGTATACACTGTATTCTATACTATTCTACTGTATCTTAGTCTATGTATTACTCATCTCATATGTATATACTGTATTCTATCCTATTCTACTGTATCTTAGTCTATGTATTACTCATCTCATATGTATATACTGTATTCTATACTATTCTACTGTATCTTAGTCTATGTATTACTCATCTCATATGTATATCCTGTATTCTATACTATTCTACTGTATCTTAGTCTATGTATTACTCATCTCATATGTATATACTGTATTCTATACTATTCTACTGTATCTTAGTCTATGTATTACTCATCTCATATGTATATACTGTATTCTATACTATTCTACTGTATCTTAGTCTATGTATTACTCATCTCATATGTATATACTGTATTCTATCCTATTCTACTGTATCTTAGTCTATGTATTACTCATCTCATATGTATATACTGTATTCTATCCTATTCTACTGTATCTTAGTCTATGTATTACTCATCTCATATGTATCTACTGTATTCTATACTATTCTACTGTATCTTATTCTATGTATTACTCATCTCATATGTATATACTGTATTCTATCCTATTCTACTGTATCTTAGTCTATGTATTACTCATCTCATATGTATATACTGTATTCTATACTATTCTACTGTATCTTAGTCTATGTATTACTCATCTCATATGTATATACTGTATTCTATCCTATTCTACTGTATCTTAGTCTATGTATTACTCATCTCATATGTATATACTGTATCCTACTCTACTGTATCTTAGTCTATGTATTACTCATCTCATATGTATATACTGTATTCTATACTATTCTACTGTATCTTAGTCTATGTATTACTCATCTCATATGTATATACTGTATTCTATCCTATTCTACTGTATCTTAGTCTATGTATTACTCATCTCATATGTATATACTGTATCCTATTCTACTGTATCTTAGTCTATGTATTACTCATCTCATATGTATATACTGTATTCTATCCTATTCTACTGTATCTTAGTCTATGTATTACTCATCTCATATGTATATACTGTATTCTATCCTATTCTACTGTATCTTATTCTATGTATTACTCATCTCATATGTATATACTGTATTCTATACTATTCTACTGTATCTTAGTCTATGTATTACTCATCTCATATGTATATACTGTATTCTATCCTATTCTACTGTATCTTAGTCTATGTATTACTCATCTCATATGTATATACTGTATTCTATACTATTCTACTGTATCTTAGTCTATGTATTACTCATCTCATATGTATATACTGTATTCTATTCTACTGTATCTTAGTCTATGTATTACTCATCTCATATGTATGTACTGTATTCTATTCTACTGTATATTAGTCTATGTATTACTCATCTCATATGTATATACTGTATACTATTCTACTGTATCTTAGTCTATGTATTACTCATCTCATATGTATATACTGTATTCTATCCTATTCTACTGTATCTTAGTCTATGTATTACTCATCTCATATGTATATACTGTATCCTATTCTACTGTATCTTAGTCTATGTATTACTCATCTCATATGTATATACTGTATTCTATACTATTCTACTGTATCTTAGTCTATGTATTACTCATCTCATATGTATATACTGTATTCTATCCTATTCTACTGTATCTTAGTCTATGTATTACTCATCTCATATGTATATACTGTATACTATTCTACTGTATCTTAGTCTATGTATTACTCATCTCATATGTATATACTGTATACTATTCTACTGTATCTTAGTCTATGTATTACTCATCTCATATGTATATACTGTATTCTATCCTATTCTACTGTATATTAGTCTATGTATTACTCATCTCATATGTATATACTGTATTCTATCCTATTCTACTGTATCTTAGTCTATGTATTACTCATCTCATATGTATATACTGTATTCTATACTATTCTACTGTATATTAGTCTATGTATTACTCATCTCATATGTATATACTGTATTCTATACTATTCTACTGTATCTTAGTCTATGTATTACTCATCTCATATGTATATACTGTATTCTATCCTATTCTACTGTATCTTAGTCTATGTATTACTCATCTCATATGTATATACTGTATACTATTCTACTGTATCTTAGTCTATGTATTACTCATCTCATATGTATATACTGTATTCTATACTATTCTACTGTATATTAGTCTATGTATTACTCATCTCATATGTATATACTGTATTCTATCCTATTCTACTGTATCTTAGTCTATGTATTACTCATCTCATATGTATATACTGTATACTATTCTACTGTATCTTAGTCTATGTATTACTCATCTCATATGTATATACTGTATTCTATCCTATTCTACTGTATCTTAGTCTATGTATTACTCATCTCATATGTATATACTGTATTCTATCCTATTCTACTGTATCTTAGTCTATGTATTACTCATCTCATATGTATATCCTGTATTCTATCCTATTCTACTGTATCTTAGTCTATGTATTACTCATCTCATATGTATATACTGTATTCTATCCTATTCTACTGTATCTTATTCTATGCCGCTCTGACATTACTCATCTCATATGTATATACTGTATTCTATTCTACTGTATCTTAGTCTATGTATTACTCATCTCATATGTATATACTGTATTCTATACTATTCTACTGTATATTAGTCTATGTATTACTCATCTCATATGTATATACTGTATTCTATCCTATTCTACTGTATCTTAGTCTATGTATTACTCATCTCATATGTATATACTGTATTCTATTCTACTGTATCTTAGTCTATGTATTACTCATCTCATATGTATATACTGTATTCTATACTATTCTACTGTATCTTAGTCTATGTATTACTCATCTCATATGTATATACTGTATTCTATCCTATTCTACTGTATCTTAGTCTATGTATTACTCATCTCATATGTATATACTGTATACTATTCTACTGTATCTTAGTCTATGTATTACTCATCTCATATGTATATACTGTATACTATTCTACTGTATCTTAGTCTATGTATTACTCATCTCATATGTATATACTGTATTCTATACTATCCTATTCTACTGTATCTTAGTCTATGTATTACTCATCTCATATGTATATACTGTATTCTATACTATTCTACTGTATCTTATTCTATGCCACTCTGACATTGCTCGTCCATATATTTATATATTCTTAATTCCATTTCTTTACTAGATTTGTGTGTGTTAGGTATTTGTTGTGAAATTGTTAGATATTACTTAGATATTGCTGCACTGTCGGAACTAGAAGCACAAGCATTTTGCTACACCCACACTAACATCTGCTAAACACGTGTATTTGGCCAATAAAATTAGATTTGTAATGAATAACTTTTCGTGTTTACACATGGCATTTCATCTTGTTTGTCCTGCTCTTCTTTTAATCACTAAGATAATTATACAATATTATAAAACAATTTGATTTGATTTGTAAGGAAAGAGGAAAATACCCTATTTTCTCTTCTAACCTCTATATCTCCTAGACCTCCCTCCCTCCTTATCTCCCCTCCATCCCTCTCCCTCCCTCCCTCCACCCATCCCTCCACCTCCCTACCTTCCTCCCTCCCTCCCTATCTCCCCTCCCTCTCTCCATCCATCCCTCTCTCCATCCATCCCTCCCTCCATCCTTCCCTCTCTCCTTCCCTCCATCCATCCCTCCATCCTTATCTCCCCTCCATCCCTCCCTCTCTCTCTCTCCCTCCCTCTCTCCCTCCCTCCATCCCTCTTCCATCCCTCCACCCATCCCTCTCCCTCCCTCTCTCCCTCCATCCCTCCTACATCCCTCCCTCCCTCATCTCCTTTCACATTAATTTGCAAATACCTGAACAATGATGCTGTAACATCTGCCACATACATCTGTGGAGCAAACAACTGCATGTAGAAAAGCCTGGTTGGGATTAGCTGCTGAGAACAGGACAGCACCTCTGGCTCTGAGGATCAACCTAATGCTGTGTGTGTGTGTGTGTGTGTGTGTGTGTGTGTGTGTGTGTGTGTGTGTGTGATTAAGCCTCAGTTCAGACTAATGCTCCAGGAGCTCAACCTTGTTATGTAGAGGTCGTAGAAGAGAGGGGCGAGACGAACCAGCAGTGTGTGTACGTGTGTCCATGCGCGTGTGTGTGTGTAGGTCGTAGAGTAGCAGCCGTCTCAGGTCAGTAGGATAGCAGGGCTAAGGGTAGCATGGCAGCAGATTTGAGGGTAGCATGGAAGCAGGGCTCAGGGTAACAGGGCAGCAGGTCTCAGGGTAGAGAGGCAAAAAGGCAGCAGGTTTCAGGGTAGCAGAGTTGAGGGTAGCATGGAAGCAGGGCTCAGAGTAGCAGGGCAGCAGCCTCAGGGTAGCAGGGTAAAAGGGTAACAGGTTTCAGGGTAGCAGGGTAAAAGGGTAACAGGTTTCAGGGTAGGAGGGTAACATGTCTCAGGGTAGCATGGAAGCAGGCTGAGGGTAGGAGGGTAGCATGGAAGCAAGGCTGAGGGTAGGAGGGTAGCATGTCTCAGGGTAGTATGGAAGCAGGGCTCAGGATAGCATGGAAGCAGGGCTCAGGGTAGCATGGAAGCAGGGCTCAGGGTAGCATGGAAGCAGGGCTCAGGGTAGCATGGAAGCAGGGCTGAGGGTAGCATGGAAGCAAGGCTGAGGGTAGCATGGAAGCAGGGCTCAGGGTAGCATGGAAGCAGGGCTCAGGGTAGCATGGAAGCAGGGCTCAGGGTAGCATGGAAGCAGGGCTGAGGGTAGCATGGAAGCAGGGCTGAGGGTAGCATGGAAGCAGGGCTCAGGGTAGCATGGAAGCAGGGCTCAGGGTGGAAGCAGGGCTCAGGGTAGCATGGAAGCAGGGCTCAGGGTAGCATGGAAGCAGGGCTGAGGGTAGCATGGAAGCAGGGCTGAGGGTAGCATGGAAGCAGGGCTGAGGGTAGCATGGAAGCAGGTCTGAGGGTAGCATGGAAGCAGGTCTGAGGGTAGCATGGAAGCAGGTCTGAGGGTAGCATGGAAGCAGGTCTGAGGGTAGCATGGAAGCAGGGCTGAGGGTAGCATGGAAGCAGGGCTGAGGGTAGCATGGAAGCAGGGCTCGGTCAAGGAGCTTGTCTCGGCCATACATGCACTCTTCTTTTGGCTTTAAGCCCGACAATCCTCAGATCGACAGCATGATTATTTGATATGCATCTGCACAGCACGTCACAAGGGGCTCAGACAGACAGACACATACACACATACACACACACACATACATACATACCTACCTACCTACCTACCTACCTTCCTTCCTTCCTTCCTTCCTTCCTTGGCCAGCAGCCCTTCTCTGTGTAGTGCTGGCATTTTGACCTGGCTGGCTCAGTAGGGTCAGACTTCATCTCAGGAAGACACAGGGGAGTCAAGTGGAAAATGAGTTGGATTCTAATGGCAGTAGGCATTTTAATGTGAATATTCATATTAAAAGTGCAAAATGGAAGAGTCAATGTTGGTATCAAGAGGTGCACTCAACACACATAGATCCACAGACACGCATGCATAGACACGCGCATATTCAATAAATAAACTGTCATTTAGAAGAAAACAAATATCTTCCACTAAATGAATGTTATTCTACATCTGTTTTTTAATCCTTTACAAATCGGATTGAAAATACATGAGCATTTATGTAATGGATTTATCTAATTAGCTAGTACCTATAAAATAAAACCCAGCAGTGTCACAGAGGACATGACCCTATAATACCCAATTGGTAATTAGTGATTTTCCAATTTCGTTCCGAATTGGAAAAAATAAATAAATTATATATATATTTATATATAATATATATGTTCTACAAAAAAAGATATATATATATATATATATATATATATCTATATATATCTATATATATATATATATTCTACTGTTCCAACCAGCATAATACAATTCTGAACCGGTTCGAAACAGAAAAAAGTTACAGGTTTATATCGTTGCTTTCTGTTCCTTTAAAATAAATGTAGCTGATTGAACTACTCCACCAATCAGTGCAGATAGAGCAGCTTTATATGGCCCTGTTGTTTACATGCTTGATGGACAGACAAGTGTAGGGTGAGAGATGAGACTGAAATTTAGCAGGGTAGGGAGAGCACAAGAGAGTGTTGTAGATCTCATTACAATCTCATTACTTAACTGAATTACATCATTTTAGAATAGCTAGAGACCTATGGAGGAACTTTGAACGTCTGAGAGGCTGCTCAACGCCGAGGCTAGCTTAAAACTTCTTATGGCTTGAATCCTGCTAACGGGATAGATATGACAACAGCCAGTGAAAGTGCAGGGCGCCAAATTCAAAACAACAGAAATCTCATAATTAAAATTCCTCAAACATAGAAGTATTTTACACCATTTTAAAGATAAACTTGTTTTTAATCCCACCACAGTGTCCGGTTTCAAAAAGGCTTTACGACGAAAGCACACCAAACGATTATGTTAGGTCTGCACTTAGTCACAGAAAAACACAGCCATTTTTCCAGCCAAAGAGAGGAGTCACAAAAAGCAAAAATAGTGGTAATATTAATCACTAACCCACTAACCTAACCTATGTTTTGTTCGATAAAGTTCATATTTATATCCAAACATCTGAGTTTAAATTGGCACGTTATGTTTAGTAGTTCCAAAACATCCGGTGATTTTGCAGAGAGCCACATCAATTTACAGAAATGCTCATAATAAACATTGATAAAAGATGTTATGCATGGAATTATAGATACACTTCTCCTTAATGCAACCGCTGTGTCAGATTTCAAAAAAGCTTTACCGAAAAAGCACACCATGCAATTATCTGAGTACATCGCTCAGACAACAAAATCAAGCCATACAGATATCCGCCATGTCGTGGAGTTAACAGAAGTTAGAAATAGCATTATAAATATTCACTTACCTTTGATGATCTTCAACAGAATGCACTCCTAGGAATCACAGTTCCACAATAAATGTTTGATTTTTTCGATAAAGTCCATCATTTATGTCCAAATACCTCCTTTTTGTTTGCGCGTTTAGCCCAGTAATCCAAATTCATGACGCGCAGGCCAGATGAGTCAAAAAGTTCAGTTACAGTCCGTAGAAACGTGTCAAACGATGTATAGAATCAATCTTTAGGATGATTTTAACATAAATCTTTAATAATGTTCCAACCGGAGAATTCCTTTGTCTGTAGAATCGCAATGGAACGTAAGCTAACTCTCACGTGAACGTGCGCGGTCAGCTCATGCCACTCTAGCAGACCTCTGACTCAATCCCCTCCCATTCCCCCCTCCTTCACAGTAAAAGCATCAAACAAGGTTCTAAAGACTGTTGACATCTAGTGGAAGTCGTAGGAAGTGCAATATGACCCCATAGACACTGTGTATTCGATAGACAATGAGTTGAAAAACTACAAACCTCAGATTTCCCACTTCCTGGTTGGATTTTTTCTCAGGTTTTTGCCTGCCATATGAGTTCTGTTATACTCACAAACATCATTCAAACTGTTTTAGAAACTTCAGAGTGTTTTTGATCCAAATATAATAATATGCATATATTAGCAACTGGGCCTGAGTAGCAGACAGTTTACTCTGGGCACCTTATTCATCCAAGCTACTCAATACTGCCCCCAGCCATAAGAAGTTAATAAATCCTCTTTGGGATAGGGGCAGTATTTTGACATCCGGATGAAGGGCGTGCCCAAAGTAAAGTGCCTGCTACTCAGGCCCAGAAGCTAGGATATGCATATAATTTGGATAGAAAATACACTAAAGTTTCTAAAACTGTTAAAATAATGTCTGTGAGTATAATATAATTGATAAGGCAGGTGAAACCCAGAGGACAAACCATCCCCCCAAAATGGTATTTTATCCTACCGCTGTTTCCAATGGCTGTCATTTTAATTATGGGGCAAAATTCTCCCAGATTTCAGTTCCTATGGCTTCCACTAGATGTCAACAGCCTTTACAAAGAGATTCATGCTTGTTTTAGAAAAAATTAGCTAGAAATTGTAGTTTTTCTAGGTAGCTCCCATTTTGGCTGTAGTGTTTTCATGCTCGTGGATGAGAGCGCGTTCTTTGCTGTTTATCTCCAGTAAAGACAATAGGATTCTCCGTCTTAAATTGTATAGTTTATTTACATATTAAGGTACCTGAGATTTGATTATAAACATTGTTTGACAAAGTTTATTAATAACGTTTGGGATTAATTGTGTATGCATTTTGATGGAGGGAAACCGGTGGATTATTGACTGAAGTGTGCCAGCTAAACAGAGTTTTTGGGGATCTAAAGAAGCACATTATCGAACAAAAGGACCATTTGTAATGTATCTGGGACCTTTTGGAGTGCCAACAGAAGAAGATCATCAAAGGTAAGGCATTTATTATATCGCTATTTCTGACTTTTGTGGCGCACCTGCCTGGTTGAAAAATGTTTTTCATGCTTTTTTTGCGGGACGCTGTCCTCAGATAATCGTAATGGAATGGAATGGAAGGGTTATCTCCATAGTAGAACATAATGGAAGGGTTCCCTCAGTAGCAGAACATAATGGAAGGGTTATCTCCATAATAGAACATAATGGAAGGGTTATCTCCATAGTAGAACATAATGGAAGGGTTATCTCAGTAGCAGAACATAATGGAAGAGGTCCCCTCAGTAGCAGAACATAATGGAAGGGTTATCTCAGTAGCAGAACATAATGGAAGGGTTCCCTCAGTACACTGTGTTCTCATTTACATGTCTGTACACTTTGACACTGATATCGTTTGAAATATTTTGACAGGAATTGAACATGTATCCAAACGGCGTAAAACTAAATAGTAATGAAATGATCTGATAATATTGATAGTATCAGGTGGCCAGTGCAGCTAGACAGCAGAGTGAATATCGGTGTTAACTTTTGGGTTAAACCTGGCAACTGTCCATCCTCTTTTTTTTCTTCCTGCAATGATAATTAGCAATGTTAAAGGTAAAGAACACTAGGAGAGACAACTCAGAAATACACAGAATCCAGTAAAACGAGGAGACGTTCCACCAGAGTAGCCGACTGTAGGGATTCTCTGATGCTGTGTATTTCATTTGTCCAAAATTGAGCTGTCTATCGGTAAACATAGCTAGGTAATCCTCTTTCATCCTGGGACTGATAAAAAGAGCAGAAATGGCAGCTGTGTTATTCGCTTTGTGTGTGTGTGTGTGTGTGTGTGTGGGGGGGGGGATTATATGATCATTAAAAATGGTTATGGAAATGAAACAAAACCCTATCTGATTTGTTTAATCTGGGTTAACCCATCTCTGCTGGAATATGTGCTGTTATGCAGTCAGTAGAGGTTGGCTGTCACATGTATGGACATGGCTGGGCCTGGACACAGCCTGACATCAGAGAAAGGAAAGGGAAGGCCTTGTGATCTGTCTGGACTGACCAGTGAGAAACCAGCTTGGAAGGCATTGTGATCTGTCCTCGACTGACCAGTGAGAGACCAGCTTGGAAGGCCTTGTGATCTGTCCTGGACTGACCAGTGAGAGACCAGCTTGGAAGGCCTTGTGATCTGTCTGGACTGACCAGTGAGAGGCCAGCTTGGAAGGCCTTGTGATCTCTCTGGACTGACCAGTGAGAGACCAGCTTGGAAGGCCTTGTGATCTGTCCTGGACTGACCAGTGAGAGACCAGCTTGGAAGGTCTTGTGATCTGTCCTGGACTGACCAGTGAGAGACCAGCTTGGAAGGCCTTGTGATCTGGACTGACCAGTGAGAGACCAGTTTGGAAGGCCGTGTGATTAACCGGGATTAACCGTGTGATCTGGCCGGGATTAACCGATGTCACAAAGCAGCACTTGATTTGTGAAGGCAATTTCCAAGACGTTCGCTGAGATCACATACGATTCACGGTTAACACACTGGATGTTGGCTGAAACATAAATGACCTTTTAAAAGTGAAGCACTGTATATTACACTGTGGATTCATTGCTGTTTGTTTCAGTCACAGTGTTAATTAATTTAAAATCGACCAAAAAAAGCTTTCCACCAAGAAAACATCTTGTATTGTGATCGTTGGAACCATATACACATAATTGAACAGTATATCAGTAGAATGACATACCTGTTCAGGCTGATCGTCCCCTCAGTTTAGCTCACCTCTTACTCAGCTCTTGCCTAACCTAGTAGCTTTTATTCATTGTATTGTTTTATTCCTGTTTTGTTTTATAATCTTTGCTTCACAGTGTCCTTGGTTTTTTTGACAGGCACTTAAATCCCTTGTCACTGTCAGACGTACTCAAACTATAATCGCTGTGGTATTCCTGTCAGACATGCTGAAACTATAATCCCTGTGGTGTCCCTGTCAGACATCTTGAAACTATAATCCCTATGGTGTCCCTGTCAGACATGCTGAAACTATAATCCCTGTGGTGTCCCTGACAGACATGCTGAAACTATAATCCCTGTGGTGTCCCTGTCAGACATCTTGAAATTATAATCCCTGTGGTGTCCCTGTCAGACATGCTGAAACTATAATCCCTGTGGTGTCCCTGTCAGACATGCTGAAACTATAATCCCTGTGGTGTCCCTGTCAGACATGCTGAAACTATAATACCTGTAGTGTCCCTGACAGACATGCTGAAACTATAATCCCTGTGGTGTTCCTGTCAGACATGCTGAAACTATAATCCCTGTGGTGTCCCTGTCAGATAATCTGAAACTATAATCCCTGTGGTGTCCCTGACAGACATGCTGAAACTATAATCCCTGTGGTGTCCCTGACAGACATGCTGAAACTATAATCCCTGTGGTGTTCCTGGCAGACATGCTGAAACTATAATCCCTGTGGTGTCCCTGTCAGACATCTTGAAACTATAATCCCTGTGGTGTTCCTGTCAGACATGCTGAAACTATAATCCCAGTGGTGTCCCTGACAGACATGCTGAAACTATAATCCCTGTGGTGTCCCTGTCAGACATGCTGAAACTATAATCCCGGTGGTGTCCCTGACAGACATGCTGAAACTATAATCCCTGTGGTGTCCCTGTCAGACATGCTGAAACTATAATCCCTGTGGTGTTCCTGGCAGACATGCTGAAACTATAATCCCTGTGGTGTCCCTGTCAGACATCTTGAAACTATAATCCCTGTGGTGTTCCTGTCAGATAATCTGAAACTATAATCCCTGTGGTGTCCCTGTCAGACATCTTGAAACTATAATCCCTGTGGTGTTCCTGTCAGACATGCTGAAACTATAATCCCTGTGGTGTCCCTGACAGACATGCTGAAACTATAATCCCTGTGGTGTCCCTGTCAGACATGCTGAAACTATAATCCCTGTGGTGTTCCTGTCACATAATCTGAAACTATAATCCCTGTGGTGTCCCTGTCAGACATCTTGAAACTATAATCCCTGTGGTGTTCCTGTCAGATAATCTGAAACTATAATCCCTGTGGTGTCCCTGTCAGACATGCTGAAACTATAATCCCTGTGGTGTCCCTGTCAAATCAAATCAAATCAAAATCAAATCTGATTTGTCACATACACATGGTTAGCAGATGTTAATGCGAGTGTAGCGAAATGCTTGTGCTTCTAGTTCCGACAATGCAGTGATAACCAACAAGTAATCTAACTAACAATTCCAAAACTACTGTTTTATACACAGTGTAAGGGGATAAGGAATATGTACATAAGGATATATGAATGAGTGATGGTACAGAGCAGCATACAGTAGATGGTATCGAGTACAGTATATACATATGAGATGAGTATGTAGACAAAGTAAACAAAGTGGCATAGTTAAAGTGGCTAGTGACATAAGGATGCAGTCGATGATCTAGAGTACAGTATATACGTATGCATATGAGATGAATAATGTAGGGTAAGTAACATTATATAAGGTAGCATTGTTTAAAGTGGCTAGTGATATATTTACATCATTTCCCATCAATTCCCATTATTAAAGTGGCTGGAGTTGGGTCAGTGTCAATGACAGTGTGTTGGCAGCAGCCACTCAATGTTAGTGGTGGCTGTTTAACAGTCTGATGGCCTTGAGATAGAAGCTGTTTTTCAGTCTCTCGGTCCCAGCTTTGATGCACCTGTACTGACCTCGCCTTCTGGATGATAGCGGGGTGAACAGGCAGTGGTTCGGGTGGTTGATGTCCTTGATGATCTTTATGGCCTTCCTGTAACATCGGGTGGTGTAGGTGTCCTGGAGGGCAGGTAGTTTGCCCCCGGTGATGCGTTGTGCAGACCTCACTACCCTCTGGAGAGCCTTACGGTTGAGGGCGGAGCAGTTGCCGTACCAGGCGGTGATACAGCCCGCCAGGATGCTCTCGATTGTGCATCTGTAGAAGTTTGTGAGTGCTTTTGGTGACAAGCCGAATTTCTTCAGCCTCCTGAGGTTGAAGAGGCGCTGCTGCGCCTTCTTCACGACGCTGTCAGTGTGAGTGGACCAATTCAGTTTGTCTGTGATGTGTATGCCGAGGAACTTAAAACTTGCTACCCTCTCCACTACTGTTCCATCGATGTGGATAGGGGGGTGTTCCCTCTGCTGTTTCCTGAAGTCCACAATCATCTCCTTAGTTTTGTTGAGTGTGAGGTTATTTTCCTGACACCACACTCCGAGGGCCCTCACCTCCTCCCTGTAGGCCGTCTCGTCGTTGTTGGTAATCAAGCCTACCACTGTTGTGTCGTCTGCAAACTTGATGATTGAGTTGGAGGCGTGCGTGGCCACGCAGTCGTGGGTGAACAGGGAGTACAGGAGAGGGCTCAGAACGCACCCTTGTGTCAGACATGCTGAAACTATAATCCCTGTGGTGTCCCTGTCAGACATCTTGAAACTATAATCCCTGTGGTGTTCCTGTCAGACATGCTGAAACTATAATCCCTGTGGTGTCCCTGTCAGACATCTTGAAACTATAATCCCTGTGGTGTCCCTGTCAGACATCTTGAAACTATAATCCCTGTGGTGTCCCTGTCAGACATGCTGAAACTATAATCCCTGTGGTGTTCCTGTCAGACATCTTGAAACTATAATCCCTGTGGTGTCCCTGTCAGACATGCTGAAACTATAATCTCTGTGGTGTCCCTGTCAGACATGCTGAAACTATAATCCCTGTGGTGTCCCTGTCAGACATGCTGAAACTATAATCCCTGTGGTGTCCCTGTCAGACATCTTGAAACTATAATCCATGTAGTGTCCCTGACGAACATGCTGAAACTATAATCCCTGTGGTGTCCCTGTCAGACATGCTGAAACTATAATCCCTGTGGTGTCCCTGTCAGACATGCTGAAACTATAATCCCTGTGGTGTCCCTGTCAGACATGCTGAAACTATAATCCCTGTGGTGTCCCTGTCAGACATGCTGAAACTATAATCCCTGTGGTGTCCCTGTCAGACATCTTGAAACTATAATCCATGTAGTGTCCCTGACGAACATGCTGAAACTATAATCCCTGTGGTGTCCCTGGCAGACATGCTGAAACTATAATCCCTGTGGTGTTCCTGTCAGATAATCTGAAACTATAATCCCTGTGGTGTCCCTGTCAGACATGCTGAAACTATAATCCCTGTGGTGTCCCTGTCAGACATCTTGAAACTATAATCCATGTAGTGTCCCTGACGAACATGCTGAAACTATAATCCCTGTGGTGTCCCTGGCAGACATGCTGAAACTATAATCCCTGTGGTGTTCCTGTCAGACTTGCTGAAACTATAATACCTGTGGTGTTCCTGTCAGACAAAATGAAACTATAATTCATGTGGTGTCCCTGATCAGATATATAGTTGAAGTCAGAAGTTTACATACACCTTAGCCAAATACATTTACATTTAAACTCAATTGAACTATTCCTGATATTTAATCCTAGTCAAAATTCTCTGTTTTAGGTCAGTTCTGATCGCCACTTTATTTTAAGAATGTGAAATGTCCGAATAATACTAGAGAGAATGATTTATTTATTTCATCACATTCCCAGTGGGTCAGGAGTTTACATACACTCAATTAGTATTTGGTAGCATTGCCTTTAAATTGTTAAACTTGGGTCAAAACACCTTGGGTAGCCTTGCACAAGCTTCCCACAATAAATTGGGAAGACCCATTTGAGACCAAGCTTTTACTTCCTGACTGATGTCTTGAGATGTTGCTTCAATATGATGACATCTATTTTGTGAAGTGCACCAGTCCCTCCTGCAGAAAAGCACCCCCACAACATGATGCTGCCACCCCCGTGCTTCACGGTTGGATGGTGTTCTTCGGCTTGCAAGCCTCCCCTTTTTTCCTCTTAACATAACAATATTATTATGACCAAACAGTTCTATTTTTGTTTCATCAGACCGGAGGACATTTCTCCAAAAAGTACGATCTTTGTCCCCGTGTGCAGTTGCAAACCGTAGTCTGGCTTTTTTTATGGCAGTTTTGGAGAAGTGGCTTCTTCCTTGCTGAGCAGCCTTTCAGATTATGTCGATATAGGACTAATTTTACTGTGGATATAGACACTTTTGTACCTGTTTCCTCCAGCATCTTCACAAGGTCATTTGCTGTTGCTGGGATTGATTTGCACTTTTCGCACCAAAGTATATTCATCTCCAGGAGACGGAATGCGTCTCCCTACTGAGCGGTATTACGGTTGCGTGGTCCCATGGTGTTTATACATGCGTACTGTTGTTTGTACAGATGAATGTGGTACCTTCAGGCATTTGGAAATTGCTCCCGAGGATGAACCATTTTTTTCTGAGGTCTTGGCTGATTTCTTTTGATTTCCCCATGATGTCAAGCAAAGAGTTTGAAGGTAGGCCTTGAAATACACCTCCAATTGACTCAAATTATGTCAAGAAGCTTCTAAAGCCATGACATAATTTTCTGGAATTTTCCAAGCTGTTTACAGGCACAGTCAATTTAGTGTATGTAAACTTCTGACCCACTGGAATTGTGATACAGTGAATTATAAGTGAAATAATCTGTCTGTAAAAAAATAAATTCATGCACAAGTAGATCTCCTAACCGACTTGCCAAAACTATAGTTTGTTAACAAGAAATTTGTGGAGTGGTTGAAAAATGACTCCAACCTAAGTATATGTAAACAGCCGACTTCAACTGTGGATAGCAGGGTAGGCCGGAGCTGTGCTCCCCAGTACCATATGTTTAGCTAGAGGGGTACATCACGCATGTTGAATGCGGAGTTTAATCAAGCTGGATTATTTAATGCTACACACAGTTAGAGGGTTGGAGAAGATACTGTATCTCTCCAATAGGGAGTGTTGAGGCAGCAGAAGGTCTGTATCTCCCCAATAGGGAGTGTTGAAGCAGCAGACGGTCTGTATCTCTCCAATAGGGAGTGTTGAAGCAGCAGAAGGTCTGTATCTCTCCAATAGGGAGTATTGAAGCAGCAGAAGGTCTGTATCTCTCCAATAGGGAGTGTTGAAGCAGCAGAAGGTCTGTATCTCTCCAATAGGGAGTATTGAAGCAGCAGAAGGTCTGTATCTCTCCAATAGGGAGTGTTGAGGCAGCAGAAGGTCTGTATCTCCCCAATGGGGAGTGTTGAAGCAGCAGAAGGTCTGTATCTCTCCAATAGGGAGTGTTGAGGCAGCAGACGGTCTGTATCTCTCCAATAGGGAGTGTTGAAGCAGCAGAAGGTCTGTATCTCTCCAATAGGGAGTGTTGAAGCAGCAGAAGGTCTGTATCTCTCCAATAGGGAGTGTTGAAGCAGCAGAAGGTCTGTATCTCTCCAATAGGGAGTGTTGAGGCAGCAGAAGGTCTGTATCCCTCCAATAGGGAGTGTTGAAGCAGCAGAAGGTCTGTATCTCTCCAATAGGGAGTGTTGAAGAAGAATAATAAAGGTAAAAAGTATTGTTGTAAATGTTTTCCTTCTTAGAAAATATTTTGTCTTAGTGTGATTTCCGTGGAGTTGGGCTGTGTGTCATGGTAAGAGGACAAGGTCACACAACAGGATTTGAAAAAAACATATTTTGAAGTGGAGTATTTCCATCTCATTTGCATCGGGAAGGCAGACAGTCGGGCATTCAAGTATTCAAGCCACAAGTGTGAGACCGGAACGAGAGCTAACTGGATTGATTACCTGCTCAGAACTGTCTGGTAGGGAGCTCAGGCACTGACAAATACAGCCACCTCCAAAAGACATTCGGAAGATTTTCAGACCCCTTGACTTTTTCCACATTTTGTTAAGTTACAGCCTTATTCTAAAATGGATTTTTCGAAATTAAATCCTCCTCAATCTACACACAAAATAGTTTTTTTAGGCATTTTTGCACATTTTTAAACATAAATAACATATTTACAGAAGTGAAGCAGGAGGAAGATACCTTATTTACAGAAGTGAAGCACGAGGAAGATACATTTACATTTACATTTAAGTCATTTAGCAGACGCTCTTATCCAGAGCGAGATACCTTATTTACAGAAGTGAAGCATGAGGAAGATACCTTATTTACAGAAGTGAAGCATGAGGAAGATACCTTATTTACAGAAGTGAAGCATGAGGAAGATACCTTATTTACAGAAGTGAAGCATGAGGAAGATACCTTATTTACAGAAGTGTTCAGACCCTTTGCGATGAGACTCGAAATTGAGCTCAGGTGCATCCTGTTTCCATTGATCATCCTTGAGATGTTTCTACAATTTTACTGGAGTCTGCCTGTGGTAAATTCATTTGATTGGACATGATTTGGAAAGGCACACACCTGTCTACGTAAGGTCCCATAGTTGACAGTGCATGTAATAGCAAAAGCCATGAGATCAAAGGAATTGTCTGTAGAGCTCCGAGACAGGATTGTGACGAGGCACAGATCTGGGGAAGGGTACCAAAAGATTTCTGCAGCATTGAAGGTTCCCAAGAACACAGTGGCCCTCATCATTCTTATATGGATGAAGTTTGGAACCACCAAGACTCTTCCTAGAGCTGGCTGTCCGGCCAAACTGAGCAATCGGGAGAGAAGGCCTTGGTCAGGAAGGTGACCAAGAACCTGATGGTCACTCTGACAGAGCTCCAGAATTCCTCTGTGGAGATGGAAGAACCTTCCAGAAGGACAACCATCTCTGCAGCACTCCACCAATCAGGCCTTTATGGTAGAGTGGCTAGACGGAAGACACTCCTCAGTAAAAGTCACAAGACAGTCTGCTTGGAGTTTGCCAAAAGGCACCTAAAGACTCTCAGACCATGAGAAACCAGATTCTCTGGTCTGATGAAACCAATATTGAAAGGACAACAACCCTAAGCACGCAACCAAAACAACACAGGAGTGGCTTCGGGACAAGTCTCTGAATGTCCATGAGTGGCCCAGCCAGAGCCCGGACTTGAACCCAATTGAACATTTCTGGAGAGACCTGAAAATAGCTGTGCATCAAAGCTCCCCACCCAACCTGACAGAACTTGAGAGGATCTGCAGAGAAGATTTGGAGAAACTCCCAAAAAACAGGTGTGCCAAGCTTGTTGCGTCATACCCAAGAAGACTCAAGGCTGTAATTGCTACCAATGGCACTTCAGCGAAGTACTGATTAATGGGTCTGAAAACTTATGCAAATATAATATATATATATATATATATATATTTTTTTTTTTTTGGTATACATTTGCCAAAAATTGTCAAAACTGTTTTTGTTTGTCATTATGGGGTATTGTGGGTAGTCTATTTAATCCAACTGAGTATGAGGTTTAAAAGGAACAAAATGTGGAAAAAGGGATCTGAATGCTTTCCAAATGCACTGAATCTCCATCCCAGCAGGCTATTTGGAAGGGTTGCCAGTAAACATCCTTTACTGAGAGCAAACAACAACTGTAAACGCCTGGAGTTTTCTAAACGGCATTGACACTTGACACTTGAATTGGAACCGCGTACTATGGTCATTTGAGATGAAAATAGAGCTCTTTGACTACACACAACAATGGTGAGTTTGGCCTTTTGAAATAGGAATGCATATGCAGAAAATAACCTCATGGCTACTATAAAACATGGTGGTGGATCTTTGACACTATGGGCTGTTTTACCTCCACTGGTCCTGGGACCCTTGATAAGGTCCACGGCATCGTGAACTCTACCAGGACATTTTAGCCAAAAACCTGGTTGCCTCTGCCA
The DNA here is from genome assembly GCF_034236695.1 of Oncorhynchus nerka. Taxonomy (NCBI): domain Eukaryota; kingdom Metazoa; phylum Chordata; class Actinopteri; order Salmoniformes; family Salmonidae; genus Oncorhynchus; species Oncorhynchus nerka. The sequence continues at coordinate 95,672,918 of NC_088417.1, read as the reverse complement.
GGAGGCTGAAAATTAGTGGCAAGTCAATCTTCCAGCAAGACAATGACCCCACACACACATCAAAAATCTACAAGAAATGCTTAATTGACCACACAATTGGGGTTTAACTAGGGGTCTAAACATTGGCCCGCAGCATACCATCCAATTGGCTTGCCTATGAAACTAAGAAGGGATGGTCCTTGATACACACAGGAAACTGTTGAGCATGAAAAAACCCAGCAGCGTTGCAGTTCTTTAACACAAACTGGTGCGCCTGGCACCTACTATCATACCACGTAGAAGGATGTTTAAGCCTAGAGACAATTGAAACATGGATTGTGTTATGTGTGCCATTCAGAGGGTGAATGGGCGAGACAAACGTTTGTGATTTTGAACGGGGTAAGTGCCAGGCAACACCGGCTTGCGTTTTTCACGCTCAACAGTCCCGTGTGTATCAATAATGGTCCACCATCCAGAGGTCATCCAGCCAACTTGACACAACTGTGGGAAGCTTAGGTGTCTACATGGGCCAGGATCCCTGTGGAATGCTTTCGACACTTTGTAGAGTCCATGTTTGGCATACTCAGTGTATGTACAGTATGTATATAAACATTGTCAGGACTCCACATATACAAGAACATTCAGATGCACCACATGGTGGCGCTATAACAGGCACACATTATATCTCTAGATCTGTTTGACTCAGAGTCATGGCTAACCTGTAGAGTATGGCTCTGTTTGGCCACATGTAGGTGCTGTTGAACAGGAAAAACAATTAATGCAAGCTCATTGGCTTACACCGGCCATGTTGTTTGAACTTGTCTTGAGTTCTGATATTTGGCAAGCGTGTTAAGGAGTACAGAAGTAGATCATCCTAGGCCGATTTGTCCTGATGGTGGCACAGTGGGCCCACAGCTTGAACCCACTGCTTGCAGCTATATTCTTTATGTAGTGTTCTGTCTCTTTGTTGCATGTTTCTCTGCGTGATTGACATGTAGGATCCCTCTCTGTGCTAGATGTCCCCCACGGGAGAGAATAACACTGAATAACACTCCTTCAAAGGTGAGTCAGCACACACACACAGTCTATGACTCTATGGGAACAACATAATCAATCGATTACCACACTATCAGCACACACACACAGTCTATGACTCTATGGGAACAACATAATCAATCGATTACCACACTATCAGCACACACACACAGTCTATGACTCTATGGGAACAACATAATCAATCGATTACCACACTATCAGCACACACACACAGTCTATGTCTCTATGGGAACAACATAATCAATCGATTACCACACTATCAGCACACACACACAGTCTATGACTCTATGGGAACAACATAATCAATCGATTACCACACTATCAGCACACACACACAGTCTATGACTCTATGGGAACAACATAATCAATCGATTACCACACTATCAGCACACACACAGTCTATGACTCTATGGGAACAACATAATCAATCGATTACCACACTATCAGCACACACACACAGTCTATGACTCTATGGGAACAACATAATCAATCGATTACCACACTGCATGGCACTTTAATGAGACCGGTCATGCCATCCTTTTCTTAATAACGGACTTTCCATCTCCATAGTAACCCCTTTATCATTATAAAAGGACTATATTTATTCTGAAAATATTACATTTTTCTGCAGTTAATTGGAAGCTCATTAGCAGTCAAATGTATGATTTGAAGTAGGCATATTCACAGGGAGATGGGCATTGTGTCTTAACTTGACATTGTCATTGATTAAAATATGCTGTTTATTTACCCTCCTGAGAGGGGTTGTCTTTGATCCAATGGGGCTCCTGATGACGGTGCCACACTGCGATGCTCTTCTCTTTTATTCAGTACCAATCACTTTGGAGTGCAATAGAATAATATAGTGCTTAATAACATGATATGTTAAGCATTATATAGTTTCTTTATTTTTTACAATTTTCTACATTGTAGAATAATAGTGAAGACATCAAAACTATGAAATAACACATATGGAATCATGTAGTAACCAAAAAAGTGTTAAACAAATCAAAATATATTTAATATTTTAGATTCTTCAACGTTGCCACCCTTTGCCTTGTTTACGGGGCGGCAGGGTAGCCTAGTGGTTAGAGCGTTGGACTAGTAACCGGAAGGTTGCAAGTTCAAACCCCCGAGCTGACAAGGTGCAAATCTATCGTTCTGCCCCTGAACAGGCAGTTCACCCACTGTTCATAGGCCTTCATTGAAAATAAGAATTTGTTAATGGCTCAAACGCATTTAGAAGGAAAGAAATTCCACAAATTCACATTTAACAATGCACACCTGTTAATTGAAATACATTCCAGGTGACTACCTGGTTGAGAGAATGCCAAGAGTGTGCAAAGCTGTCACCAAGGTAAAGGGTGGCTAGTTTGAAGAATCTCAAATATAAAATATATTTAGATTTGTTTAACACTTTTTTGGTTACTACATGATTCCATGTGTGTTATTTATTCACTATTATTCTACAATGTAGGAAATAGTCAAAATAAAGAAAAACCCTGGAATGAGTAGGTGTGTCCAAACTTTTGACTGGTACTGTATATCATGGAATAGTGTGAAATATTTAAAGAATAATGTAGCTGTGAGCTAGGACTGACCTCTGAAAGTGACAGTGTACAGGCCAACCACATCACCGTGTTCATCACATGAGTGTGCAGTACAGTTCTGTGAAAGCATTATCTGACGGATTACAGTCAAGAATGTTTGGGATTGGGCTGTAATCTGTTCTATGCTAGCCATGCTAGCCCATAGGCTATTATAGGATAATCTGACCTCTCCAGACCTCTTCACCCATCTGGGTGAACCAGAGCCCTCTGCCTGAGGCAGACAATCAGTGACTATCATTCTGTTTGAATGGGCTGGAAACAATTACCCTGTAATATGTCCAATTAACATGTGGCATCAGAAAGCTATTATTTATTCTTGCACATCTCCTTTGGTGTTAGTGTCAACGCGCATGCCCCGCCCACCTGAGGATCAGCCATCTATTTCCTGTGTTTGAGGGGTGCAAATTCCACTTGTCACTTAAATTTTGCTGGATTGGTTGCTTTCATTTTTACTCCTGCAACTGTTTCCTACTCTTGCTTGGCTTGTGCCTGTTTGGTGTTTTCCCGTTAACATTATGGACTGTGGAGAATGTTTGTAACGATCTGTCACACACACCCCGGTAAAGGCTGAAATGGGCTCAGTTGGATACTTTGGCTTAGCAGTTCTGCTAACACATCCTGCTGCTGCCGATTGCTACTACTGCTAGTATGAGTCTGCCTCTTTTTCTCCCACCTGCACTCCAGCCATCCACCTGTTAGACTCTGTTTTACTGCTGGCTGATAGGTATACAGTAGCTTGACGCTCTCATTGCTTGTTGGTAATTGTATCCATTGACGCTTTGCTTGGGAAGTGAGCTACCCTGAAGGAGCAGAACCTATATTGTCAAGATTTGCATTATTCATTACTTAACAAATGGTTGAACATATTTCTATGTGGTGTTTCCCTTTCTGAAGTCCACTCATTATTTGTCCAGTAAAATGTTTTATGTGCTATTATTCAGTCAATATCGTTTGGAGTAACTTCATCCGTTATCCAACTGTTGCGTTTATTAGCATCGTTAACAAACAAAAAACGTTTAATAATTTCAATGAACGTTGAGCATGTTATAGTATCTGTGCAGTCCCTTGTTTCTAGCTTTTTTCATCTGATTGATAGCTAATGTCAGATGGAGTAAGTTCTCCTCTTTCCTCCCACCAGCCACCTCTGGAAACCCAGCTAAGGCAGACTGACCTCAAGGAGACTACTCATCTTTATAATTTACATGTTATTTATTTAGCTGACGCTCTTATCCAGAGCCACTTACAATTAGCACATTGAACTTAGCAAGGTGAGATAGCTAGGTGAGACAACAACACAATTAGCACATTGAACTTAGCAAGGTGAGATAGCTAGGTGAGACAACAACACAATTAGCACATTGAACTTAGCTAGGTGAGATAGCTAGGTGAGACAACAACACAATTAGCACATTGAACTTAGCGAGGTGAGATAGCTAGGTGAGACAACAACACAATTATCACATTGAACTTAGCGAGGTGAGATAGCTAGGTGAGACAACAACACAATTAGCACATTGAACTTAGCTAGGTGAGATAGCTAGGTGAGACAACAACACAATTAGCACATTGAACTTAGCGAGGTGAGATAGCTAGGTGAGACAACAACACAATTAGCACATTGAACTTAGCTAGGTGAGATAGCTGGGTGAGACAACAACACAATTAGCACATTGAACTTAGCTAGGTGAGATAGCTAGGTGAGACAACAACACAATTAGCACATTGAACTTAGCTAGGTGAGACAACAACACATCATATACTCTTCAAAGAGGTAGGGTTTCAGACATTTTTTGGGAAGTTGAGGCAGAGACACCGCTGTCCCGACTTGTTCCAACATTGGGATGCCAGAACACAGAAGAGCTTTGACTGGGCTGAGCGGGAGCTGCCCTCCTGTAGGGTTGGGAGGGCCAAGAGACCAGAGGGGGTGGAATGGAGTGTTCGGGTTGGGATGTAGGGTTATGAACATAGCCTGAAGGTAAGGAGCAGTTGTTCACCTTGATGCTCCGTAGGCAGGCACCAGGGTCTTGAAGATGATGCAAGCTTCGACTGGAAGTCAGTGGAGTGTGCTAACATGGGAGAATTTAGGAAGGTTGAAAATAAGATAAGATAAGATCCAGATTTTTTTTAACCTTTATTTAACTAGGCAAGTCTGTTAAGAACAAATTCAGTTAAGAACAAATTCTTATTTTCAATGACTGCCTAGGAACAGTGGGTTAACTGCCTGTTCAGGGGCAGAACGACAGATTTGTACCTTGTCAGCTCGGGGATTTGAACTTGCAACCTTTCGGTTACTAGTCCAATGCTCTAACCACTAGGCTACCCTGCCGCCCAGGCAACAAGGCACAAGTGGGGTGCCCAGCCAACAAGGCACAAGTGGGGTGCCCAGCCAACAGGGAGTTGTAGTAGTCCAGATGGGATATGACAAGAACCTAAGCAAATCAAGTCAAGAGAAGCAGGGCAGAAACCTGTGGCCTTGAGTACCCTCAGCCCTGTCTGTCTGTCCGTCCGTCCAAAGCCTGTCTCTTCAATCCTCTAGATGTGTCCATGCAAGGATGAACAAGTCATCCATCTTTGCCACTCTATTCTGACATATAGGTTGCATCTGAAATGGCATTCTATTCCCTACATAGTGCACTGCTTTTGACCAGGGCCCATAGGGAATGGAGTGCCATTTGGAATGCAGCCAGGGTCAAAGGTGTAATTTACATATTTAATCTGAGCTTCACTACACGACGTGGGGAACAAAGGAGCCTGACTGTCAGGTCCGGAACAATAAGTGAAATTTTAAAGGTGGAGAATATTTGCCGATTCCACAACATTAGGAAGGGCACTTTCTATTGTTCAACATGGCCAGAGGACAAGGAGTTAACATGCAGATATTCACTGACATGGCATCTCTCGCGCCCTCTTCCTCTTCCCCTCTCTTGCTATCCCTCTCTCCCTCCCCCTCATTCCCCTCTTCCCTTCTCCCTCTATGAGGACACAGCTTTAGCACCTGATAAGCAGTAGAGACAGTGGATAGATGGCTAGGGAGAGGGGCTCAGTTATGCTGTGGGAGTCTGTCTCTAAACCTGAATCCCAAGTAACACCCTATTCCCTTAGTGCACTACTATTGACCAGGACCCTGCTGGGATGCAGCCTGAGTGTATACTGATGCTGGGAGTACAGGGTGGATAACGAAGAGCCTCTGACCCCTCTTGAGCTGTGCCAGTGGAGGTCTACAGACCCCTCTTGAGCTGTGCCTGATGAGGTGTCATGTACTCACAGCAGAGGCAAAGTGTTTTGGGGACGACGGGGGAAGGTTAGAGTGACTAATAGACTCAGGCATCTTGAAGACACACAAACGCATGCACATTTGAAAGGTCCAGCACAGTCATCCTATTTCCCAAGTAAAAATAGCCTTTGAATGACCAAAACAATACCCATAATATTTTTAGGCTATTAAAATGCTCAGAATTCAACAAATTGTACCATTTCTCTACATCTCTAACTATCAGGAAGTCTGAAAGAACATGCTGAGTGGGCGGGGAGCATATATTCATGCGCTTGCCTTGACTGACAGCTCTTTGAAACACCTTTTGTGGTTGTTGCCAGGTAACAAGGCAAACAAATGGGCCACGTCAGTCCGTGCCTAACTGGCATGCTTCAACCCATTTTCTCTGCAACATGTTCTCATGGTCAACAGAACTGATCATAGACTGTTGGATATCAGACAAACAGCAGCAATACACAACTTTCTTTCTATTGTTTTGTAACTAATTACAGAATACAGTTCACTGATACACTTCTTCACAAGAATTAGTAAAGCCTGAGACACGTTAGAAGCTTAGACATAAGGGAATGTACATGAAATCAGCATACAATAAGTGTACTGGACAATGTATTGGTGCCTCTGCATTAGCATTAGAAAGCCAGGAAGCCTTGGAAGAATGGCGCCGGAAGGGATGGCTGCCGTTTTACGGGCTCCTAACCAATTATGCTATTTTGTGTGTTTTTTGGCATTATTTGTAACTTATTTTGAACATAATGTTGCTGCTACCGTCTCTTCTGGATATCAGAACAGCGATTACTCACCTCGAACTGGACATTCACTTAGAGAAAATAAGGAAATATAAGGGGGCGGAGATCAGGGTGCCTTGTGACAATTCGTTGGCAAGTGGGTAACCCGCCTCTACCATTTGTTCTGTTGGCAAACGTGCAATCACTGGAGAATAAACTGGATGAGCTCCGTTCGAGACTATCCTACCAACGGGACATTAAAAACTGTAATATCTTGTGTTTCACAGAGTCGTGGCTGAACTACGACATGGATAATATACAGTTGGCTGGGTTTTCCGTGTATCAGCAGGCAGAACAGCTACATCTGGTAAGACGAGGGTTGGGGGTGCGTGTCTATTTGTCAATAACTGCTGGTGCGCCATGTCTAATATTAAGGTAGTCCCGAGGTATTGCTCATGCTAAGCTTTAGACCACACAACCTACCAAGAGAGTTCTCATCTATATTATTCATAGCCATCTATTTACCACCACAAACCGATGCTGGCACTAAGAACGCACTCAACGAGCTGTATAAGGCCATAAGCAAACAAGAAAATGCTCATCCAGAAGCGGCGCTCCTAGTGGCCGGGGACTTTAATGCAGGCAAACTTAAATCTGTTTTACCTCATTTCTACCAGCATGTCACATGTGCAACCAGAGGGGGAAAAACTCTAGACCACAATTCATCCACACACGGAGACGCTTACAATGCTCTCCCTCGCCCTCCATTTGGAAAATCTGACCATAATTCTATCCTCCCGATTCATGCTTACAAGAAAAAATGAAAGCAGGAAGTACCAGTGACTCGCTCAATACGGAAGTGGTCAGATGATGCGGATGCTACGCTACAGGACTGTTTTTCTAGCACAGACTGGAATATGTTTCAGGGTTCATCCAATGGCATTGAGAAGTATACCACCTCAGTCACCGACTTCATCAATAAATACATTGCCAACGATGTCACCACAGTGATCGTACGTACATATCCCAACCAGAAGCCATCAATTACAGGCAACATTCGTACCGAGCTAAAGGCTAGCGCTGCCGCTTTCAAGGCGGAGGACACTAATCCGGACGTTTATAAGAACTCCCACAATGCCCTCAGATGAACTATCAAACGGGCAAAGTGTCAATACAGGACTAAGAGTGAATGGCACTGACGCTCGTCGGAGGTGGCAGGGATTGCAAACTATTACTGCCTAGAAAGGGAAACCCTGCCGCGAGCTGACCAGTGACGCAAGCTTACCAGATTGGCTAAATGCCTTTTATGCTCGCTTCGAGGCAAGCAACACTGAAGCATGAATGAAAGCACCAGCTGTTTCGGACGACTGTGTGATCACGCTCTCCGTAGCCGATGTGAGCAAGACCATCAAGCAGGTCAACATTCACAAGGCCGCGGGGCCAGATGGATTACCAGGACATATACTCAGAGCATGCTGGCAAGTGTCTTCACTGACATTTTCAACCTCTCCCTGACTGAGTCTGTAATACCTACATGTTTCAAGCAGACCATCATAGTCCCTGTGCCCCAGAATGCGAAGGTAACCTGCCTAAATGACTACCACCCTGTAGCACTCACGTCGGTAGCCATGAAGTGATTTGAAAGGCTGGTCATGGCTCTGACATCAACACCACCATCCCGGAAACCCTAGATCCACTCCAATTCGCATACCGCCCCAACAGATCCATAGATGAGGCCATCTCAATCGCACTCCACACTGCCCTTTCCCACCTGGACAAAAGGAACACCTATGTGCTAAGGACCCTGGGACTAAACACCTCCCTCTGCAACTGGACTTCCTGATGGGCTGCCCCCAGGTGGTAAGGGTAGGCAACAACACATGTGCCACACTGATCCTCGACACGGGGGCCCCTCATGGGTGCGTGCTTAGTCCCCTCCTATACTCCCTCTTCACCCACGACTGCGTGACCAAGTACGACTCCAAAACCATCATTAAGTTTGCTGATGACACAATGGTGGTAGGCCTGATCACCGACAACGATGAGACAGCCAATAGGGACGAGGTCAGAGACCTGGCAGTGTGGTTCCAGGACAACAACCTTTCCCTCAACGTGAGCAAGACAAAGGAGATGATCGTGGACTACAGGAAAAAGAGGGCCGAACACGCCCCCATTCACATCGACTGGTCGAGAATTTCATGTTCCTTGGCGTCCACATCACCACCAAACTATCATGGTTCAAACACACCAAGAAAGTTGGCCTATATACTGGGCTATGTCAGAGGAAGGCCCAAAAACTCCAGTCACCCAAGTCATAGACTGTTCTCTCTGCTATCGAACGCAAGTGGAACAGGAGCGCCAAGTATAGGTCCAAAAGGCTCCTTAACAGCTTCTACTCCCAAGCCATAAGACTGCTGAACAATTACACTGCTGCTACTCGCTGTACCCCCACACATTGACTCGGGACCGCTGTATAATAGCCTAATTATTTTATTGTGTTACTTTTTATTTTTAAAATTAACTTTAGTTAATTTAGTAAATATTTTCTGAACTATATTTTCTTAAAAGTACATTGTTGGTTAAGGGCTTGTAAAGCAAGCATTTCACGGTAAGGTCTACACTTGTTGAATTCGGCATATGTGACAAATACAGTGCCTTGCGAAAGTATTCGACCCCCTTGAACTTTGCAACCTTTTGCCACATTTCAGGCTTCAAACATAAAGATATAAAACTGTATTTTTTTGTGAAGAATCAACAACAAGTGGGACACAATCAGAAAGTGGAACGACATTTATTGGATATTTCAAACTTTTTTAACATTTCAAAAACTGAAAAATTGGGCTTGCAAAATTATTCAGCACCTTTACTTTCAGTGCAGCAAACTCTCTCCAGAAGTTCAGTGAGGATCTCTGAATGATCCAATGTTGACCTAAATGACTAATGATGATAAATACAATCCACCTGTGTGTAATCAAGTCTCCGTATAAATGCACCTGCACTGTGATAGTCTCAGAGGTCCGTTGAAAGCGCAGAGAGCAATGACTTAAATGTAAATGAAGAACAAGGAACACACCAGGCAGGTCCGAGATACTGTTGTGAAGAAGTTTAAAGCCGGATTTGGATACAAAAATATTTCCCAAGCTTTAAACATCCCAAGGAGCACTGTGCAAGCGATAATATTGAAATGGAAGGAGTATCAGACCACTGCAAATCTACCAAGACCTGGCCGTCCCTCTAAACTTTCAGCTCATACAAAGAGAAGACTGATCAGAGATGCAGCCAAGAGGCCCATGATCACTCTGGATGAACTGCAGAGATCTACAGCTGAGGTGGGAGACTCTGTCCATAGGACAACAATCAGTCGTATATTGCACAAATCTGGCCTTTATGGAAGAGTGGCAAGAAGAAAGCCATTTCTTAAAGATATCCATAAAAAGTGTTGTTTAAAGTTTGCCACAAGCCACCTGGGAGACACACCAAACATGTGGAAGAAGGTGCTCTGACCAGATGAAACCAAAATTGAACTTTTTGGCAACAATGCAAAACATTATGTTTGGTGTAAAAGCAACACAGCTCATCACCCTGAACACACCATCCCCACTGTCAAACATGGTGGTGGCAGCATCATGGTTTGGGCCTGCTTTTCTTCAGCAGGGACAGGGAAGATGGTTAAAAATGATGGGAAGATGGATGGAGCCAAATACAGGACCATTCTGGAAGAAAACCTGATGGAGTCTGCAAAAGACCTGAGACTGGGACGGAGATTTGTCTTCCAACAAGACAATGATCCAAAACATAAAGCAAAATCTACAATGGAATGGTTAAAAAATAAACATATCCAGGTGTTAGAATGGCCAAGTCAAAGTCCAGACCTGAATCCAATCGAGAATCTGTGGAAAGAACTGAAAACTGCTGTTCACAAATGCTCTCCATCCAACCTCACTGAGCTCGAGCTGTTTTGCAAGGAGGAATGGGAAAAAATGTCAGTCTCTCGATGTGCAAAACTGATAGAGACATACCCCAAGCGACTTACAGCTGTAATCGCAGCAAAAGGTGGCGCTACAAAGTATTAACTTAAGGGGGCTGAATAATTGTGCACGCCCAACTTTTCAGTTTTTGATTTGTTAAAAAAGTTTGAAATATCCAATAAATGTCGTTCCACTTCATGATTGTGTCCCACTTGTTGTTGATTCTTCACAAAAAAATACAGTTTTATATCTTTGTTTGAAGCCTGAAATGTGGCAAAAGGTCGCAAAGTTCAAGGGGGCCGAATACTTTCGCAAGGCACTGTAACATTTGATTTGATTTGACAATATGTTCAGAATTGTATGTATTGATCAGACATTTATTTGATCATTTACAATAGGCCAGCATAGGTGAAATATTGATCAACATGAACAGTTGTGAGAAATAATTTGACATAAAAAAAACAAATAATTAGAGCCATAAGCCTAATTTAGGCACCCGGCCACCCTACAGGGGCAGGATCGCCATTGATTTGTATAATTTGAAACACTCATCATCTCCCTTCCGAATGCTTGAAAAGACAATACTAAGCAACAATATCATGTCATATCACGTAAAAGTGAATTACTTGGGCTTTAGGAAATGCAACCAAATACAGAGATTGATGGGGAGGGGAGCAGGAGAGGGGGGTTACTCATGTACCGTGCTTCAATCAAGCAGGCTTCAGTCAACCACTTAGCTTCAGTCAACCCCAAGACTGAAGCGGCAGACAAATTCTGCAATGGTCTCCTCCTTGTCAGGCGTCTCACACTGGGCAGATAGGTGTCCTAGGATGGACAGCTCCCACAGCTTCCCCACATAAAACGCTGGATTAAGGGTGGCCTTGTTAAAGTGGAAATCCAGGAGCCTATCTACGTAGCCCGTAATGTTTTTGAAAAAGGAAATGTTGGCGATCCCGAGTGACGCAGCGGTCTAAGGCACTTTGATCCCAGGCTGTATCACAACCGGCCGTGATCGAGAATCCCATAGGACGGCGCACTATTGGCCCAGCGTCGTCCGGGTTAGGGGAGCGTTTGGCCGGGGGGCTTTACTTGGCTCATCACACTCTAGCAACACCTTATGGTGAGATGTGCGCCTGCAGGCTGACCTCGGTCGTCAGGTGAACGTTGTTTCTGGATTACAAGTTAAGCGTGTGGGTGTGTGGGTGTTAAGAAGCACGGTTTGGCGTGTAAGAAAAATGTTTGGGGTAATGTTTGTTAAATGGGTTGTGAATTTGACTTCCTTTTAATTACTGTTCTGAGTTGTGATGCAATCAATTTATTGATGTTGTGATCTTACTTTCAAGTACTCAATTTGAAAAATGCTATATTTAATCATGCACTTTTTAATGAAATGATTCAATGTTTGTGTCTTGGAATTTTTGTGTGTCTGAAATGCTCAATTGATTGTAAATGAATAACTATGACTTACAAAATGTTGGCTCGGTCTTCACAGGCTTCACAGCATATCCCCTCTTCTTTGCCTCGGGAAAGATGATTTTGTATCACAACATCCTGCTGCGGTGGTTGCCTGGGAAGCTGTGCAGACAGCGTAGATGTAGAATATTCTTAAATGTCTATCATTATAGCTTGATGATAGCGGAAAGTGAAATACTAAATCCCCCCCCCGACTCCCTCTAATCATCATGATTAGCCCCAAGCTACATCAACTGTAAGACAACAATCACAGAATATGACTTTCCAGGGGTAGATTACAAACATCATACACACCGTAACTCCTTTTGGGAACACAGTTCCTTTGTGTCACCTATGTGCTGGCAGGAAGGAGGAACAACACCCATATAGTGACTATCAGGTGTGTTACAGTCAAAAACAGCCACAGTTGCATTATCTAACGTTAGCCCCACGATCTCCACAAAAAATATTGGCTAACGTGTCAGACTCATCAAAACTGATACTTACATTATGGTCAGCGCTTGCAAGATCCACTGATCCACTGTCAATGAGGGTACAGCATCCGTCTTCAGGATTAGCTTCCTGGCAAGACGCGCGCACACACACACACACACACACACACACACACACACACACACACACACACACACACACACACACACACACACACACACACACACACACACACACACACACACACACACACACACACACACACATAGAGAAAGAGAAGTCCAAGGCACTCAACACAGTTACAGACACACGTCTGCCTCTGCTAAAGTACCCTCCACTCTATAGATTCTGTAGACAGGTTTGCATTACAATTTCTGCTATTTCAGCATCCCTTAGAGACAACAAAAAACAACCTCTTTCCTTTCCTCCAATTGAAGATTCACTCTTGCGTCGGTGGTGCTCAAGGGATCCCAAGGCGGGGCTAATCTTGTTTGACTTCTGTGTGTACAGACTTTATTATCGAGCTCAGATCACCGAACATCACAGAAACACAGAGCCCGGCCTCCTACTGCGTCCTTCTGAAGAAGCAGTTTTAATCTGGTGCCTGCCCCGCCGTTGCTGCTTCTACCTCCTCCTCCAACCCTGCTGCTTCTACCTCCTCCAACCCTGCTGCTTCTACCTCCTCCAACCCTGCTGCTTCTACCTCCTCCTTCCACCCTGCTGCTTCTACCTCCTCCAACCCTGCTGCTTCTACCTCCTCCAACCCTGCTGCTTCTACCTCCTCCTCCAACCCTGCTGCTTCTACCTCCTCCTCCAACCCTGCTGCTTCTACCTCCTCCAACCCTGCTGCTTCTACCTCCTCCAACCCTGCTGCTTCTACCTCCTCCAACCCTGCTGCTTCTACCTCCTCCAACCCTGCTGCTTCTACCTCCTCCAACCCTGCTGCTTCTACCTCTTCCTTCCACCCTGCTGCTTCTACCTACTCCAACCCTGCTGCTTCTACCTCCTCATCCAACCCTGCTGCTTCTACCTCCTCCTCCAACCCTGCTGCTTCTACCTCCTCATCCAGCCCTGCTGCTTCTACCTCCTCCAACCCTGCTGCTTCTACCTCCTCATTCAGCCCTGCTGCTTCTACCTCCTCCAACCCTGCTGCTTCTACCTTCCCCTCAAACTGTACCGCTTTTACCTCATCCGCCAACCCTGCTGTTACTACCTCCTCCTCCAACACTCTAATCCTGCTACCACTGCCACCTCCTCATCCAACCCTGCTGCTTATAGCTCCTCCTCCAGCACTCCAACCCTGCTTCTACCACCACCTCCTCCTTCAACCCTGCTGCTTCTACCTCCTCCTCCAACCCTGCCGCTTCTACCTCCTTCCTTCTCCAAAACTCCAACCCTCCTGCTATTACCTCCTCCTTCAACCCTGCTGCTACTACTTTCTCCTCCAACCATCCAACCCTGCTGCTTCTACCTCCTCCAACCCTGCTGCTTCTACCTCCTCCAACCCTGCTGCTTCTACCTCATCCAACAACCCTGCTGCTTCTACCTCATCCAACAACCCTGCTGCTTCTACCTCATCCTCCAAACCTACTGCTTCTACCTCCTCCTCCAACCGTCCAAACCTACTGCTTCTACCTCCTCCTCCACCCCTCCAACCTCTGAAGTCAATATGGCTGTGTTTACACTGTGTTATAAACTGTTTAATCCATACACACACACACCCACACACACAGAGGAGTTAGCTACTAGGACAGTAATGCGACTGTCTGCTGTATCTACAAGAACAGAACACTCAAATGACAATCTGACTGAAGAATTCACACGGTTTTCTAGGATGTTAAAGTATGAAATTAGTATATTTCCACCATGTAAATTACCTTAGTTTTTAATGGACTATGTGGTTGAACGGTTCACGGTCCTAACCAAGGAATCTCAGACATTCCATAGGTTATCCCCATTGGCGTAAATCACAAGTTATCCCCAGAGATCTTGATCAAATGTGATAAACAGAAATGTCCGTTGTTAGTTTCTATCAATGCTGAATGTTACTGAAATGTCTGCTTCCAGCCCACACCCTCAAACACGGAGATTCCCTGAACGCAGCTCACTTTCCAGGCCATTTTCCAGCTCACACTCTCAAACACCTAGAACCCCTGAATGCAGCTCACTCTCCAGATCCCAAATACCTGAATTCTAATCACCTGTTCACACACTATTTAGTTCAAATCAAATCAAATGTTATTTGTCACATACACATGGTTAGCAGATGTTAATGCGAGTGTAGCGAAATGCTTGTGCTTCTAGTTCAGACAATGCAGTAATAACCAACAAGTAATCTAACTAACAATTCCAAAACTACTGTCTTATACACAGTGTATGGGGATAAAGAATATGTACATAAAGATATATGAATGAGTGATGGTACAGAGCAGCATAGGCAAGATACAGTAGATGGTATCGAGTACAGTATATACATATGAGATGAGTATGTAAACAAAGTGGCATAGTTAAAGTGGCTAGTGATACATAGTGATACACATAAGGATAAAGTAGATGATATAGAGTACAGTATATACGTATACATATGAGATGAATAATGTAGGGTATGTAAACATTATATTAGGTAGCATTGTTTAAAGTGGCTAGTGATATATTTTACATCATTTCCCATCAATTCCCATTATTAAAGTGGCTGGAGTTGAGTCAGTGTGTTGGCAGCAGCCACTCAATGTTAGTGGTGGCTGTTTAACAGTCTGAAGGCCTTGAGATAGAAGCTGTTTTTCAGTCTCTCGGTCCCAGCTTTGATGCACCTGTACTGACCTCGCCTTCTGGATGATAGCGGGGTGAACAGGCAGTGGCTCGGGTGGTTGTTGTCCTTGATGATCTTTATGGCCTTCCTGTAACATCGGGTGGTGTAGGTGTCCTGGAGGGCAGGTAGTTTGCCCCCGGTGATGCGTTGTGCAGACCTCACTACCCTCTGGAGAGCCTTACGGTTGTGAGCGGAGCAGTTGCCGTACCAGGCGGTGATACAGCCCGCCAGGATGCTCTCGATTGTGCATCTGTAGATGTTTGTGAGTGCTTTTGGTGACAAGCCGAATTTCTTCAGCCTCCTGCGCTGCTGCGCCTTCTTCACGATGCGGTCTGTGTGAGTGGACCAATTCAGTTTGTCTGTGATGTGTATGCCGAGGAACTTAAAACTTACTACCCTCTCCACTACTGTTCCATCGATGTGGATAGGGGGGTGTTCCCTCTGCTGTTTCCTGAAGTCCACAATCATCTCCTTAGTTTTGTTGACGTTGAGTGTGAGGCTGGCCCTCGCTTCATACTCGTCGCCAAACCCACTGGCTCCATGTCATCTACAAGACCCTGCTAGGTAAAGTCCCCCCTTATCTCAGCTCGCTGGTCACCATAGCATCTCCCACCTGTAGCACACGCTCCAGCAGGTATATCTCTCTAGTCACCCCCAAAACCAATTCTTTCTTTGGCCGCCTCTCCTTCCAGTTCTCTGCTGCCAATGACTGGAACGAACTACAAAAATCTCTGAAACTGGAAACACTTATCTCCCTCACTAGCTTTAAGCACCAACTTTCAGAGCATCTTACAGATTACTGCACCTGTACATAGCCCACCTATAATTTAGCCCAAACAACTACCTCTTTCCCAACTGTATTTAATTTATTTATTTATTTTGCTCCTTTGCACCCCATTATTTTTATTTCTACTTTTCACATTCTTCCATTGCAAAACTACCATTCCAGTGTTTTACTTGCTATATTGTATTTACTTTGCCACCATGGCCTTTTTTTCCTTTACCTCCCTTCTCTCCTCATTTGCTCACATTGTATATAGACTTGTTTATACTGTATTATTGACTGTATGTTTGTTTTACTCCATGTGTAACTCTGTGTCGTTGTATCTGTCGAACTGCTTTGCTTTATCTTGGCCAGGTCGCAATTGTAAATGAGAACTTGTTCTCAACTTGCCTACCTGGTTAAATAAAGGTGAAATAAATAAAATAAAATAAAAGGTTATTTTCCTGACACCACACTCCGAGAGCCCTCACCTCCTCCCTGTAGGCCGTCTCGTCGTTGTTGGTAATCAAGCCTACCACTGTTGTGTCGTCCGCAAACTTGATGATTGAGTTGAAGGCGTGCGTGGCCTTGGGTGAACAGGGAGTACAGGAGAGGGCTCAGAACGCACCCTTGTGGGGCCCCAGTGTTGAGGATCAGCGGGGTGGAGATGTTGTTGCCTACCCTCACCACCTGGGGGCGGCCCGTCAGGAAGTCCAGTACCCAGTTGCACAGGGGTCGGGGTCGAGACCCAGGGTCTCGAGCTTGATGACGAGCTTGGAGGGTACTATGGTGTTGAATGACGAGCTGTAGTCGATGAACAGCATTCTCACATAGGTATTCTTCTTGTCCAGATGGGTTAGGGCAGTGTGCAGTGTGGTTGAGATTGCATCGTCTGTGGACCCATTTGGGCGGTAAGCAAATTGGAGTGGGTCTAGGGTGTCAGGTAGGGTGGAGGTGATATGGTCCTTGACTAGTCTCTCAAAGCACTTCATGATGACGGAAGTGAGTGCTACGGGGCGGTAGTCGTTTAGCTCAGTTACCTTAGCTTTCTTGGGAACAGGAACAATGGTGGCCCTCTTGAAGCATGTGGGAACAGCAGACTGGTATAGGGATTGATTGAATATGTCCGTAAACACACCGGCCAGCTGGTCTGCGCATGCTCTGAGGGCGCGGCTGGGCATGCCGTCTGGGCCTGCAGCCTTGCGAGGGTTAACAAATTTAAATGTTTTACTCACCTCGGCTGCAGTGAAGGAGAGTCCGCATGTTTTCGTTGCAGGCCGTGTCAGTGGCACTGTATTGTCCTCAAAGCGGGCAAAAAAGTTATTTAGTCTGCCTGGGAGCAAGACATCCTGGTCCGTACCGGGGCTGGTTTTCTTTTTGTAGTCCGTGATTGACTGTAGACCCTGCCACATACCTCTTGTGTCTGAGCCGTTGAATTGAGATTCTACTTTGTCTCTATACTGACGCTTAGCTTGTTTGATAGCCTTGCGGAGGGAATAGCTGCACTGTTTGTATTCGGTCATGTTACCAGTCACCTTGCCCTGATTAAAAGCAGTGGTTCGCGCTTTCAGTTTCACGCGAATGCTGCCATCAATCCACGGTTTCTGGTTAGGGAATGTTTTAATTGTTGCTATGGGAACGACATCTTCAACGCACGTTCTAATGAACTCGCACACCGAATCAGCGTATTCGTCAATGTTGTTATCTGACGCAATACGAAACATATCCCAGTCCACGTGATGGAAGCAGTCTTGGAGTGTGGAATCAGCTTGGTCGGACCAGCGTTGGACAGACCTCAGCGTGGGAGCTTCTTGTTTTAGTTTCTGTCTGTAGTCAGGGATCAGCAAAATGGAGTCGTGGTCAGCTTTTCCGAAAGGAGGGCGGGGCAGGGCCTTATATGCATCGCGGAAGTTAGAATAACAATGATCCAAGGTTTTTCCCGCCCTGGTTGCGCAATCGATATGCTGATACAATTTAGGGAGTCTTGTTTTCAGATTAGCCTTGTTAAAATCCCCAGCTACAATGAATGCAGCCTCAGGATGTATGGATTCCAGTTTGCAAAGAGTCAAATAAAGTTCGTTCAGAGCCATCGATGTGTCTGCTTGGGGGGGAATATATACGGCTGTGATTATAATCGAAGAGAATTCTCTTGGTAGATAATGCGGTCGACATTTGATTGTGAGGAATTCTAAATCAGGTGAACAGAAGGATTTGAGTTTCTGTATGTTTCTGTGATCACACCACGTCTCGTTAGCCATAAGGCATACGCCCCCGCCCCTCTTCTTACCAGAAAGATGTTTGTTTCTGTCGGCGCGATGCGTGGAGAAACCCGCTGGCTACACCGCCTCCGATAGCGTCTCTCCAGTGAGCCATGTTTCCGTGAAGCAGAGAACGTTAGTCTCTGATGTCCCTCTGGAATGCTACCCTTGCTCGGATTTCATCAACCTTGTTGTCAAGAGACTGGACATTGGCGAGAAGAATGCTAGGGAGTGGTGCACGATGTGCCCGTCTCCGGAGTCTGACCAGAAGACCGCCTCGTTTCCCTCTTTTACGGAGTCGTTTTTTTGGGTCGCCGGCTGGGATCCATTCCGTTGTCCTGGTTGAAAGGCAGAACACAGGATCCGCTTCGTGAAAATCATATTCTTGGTCGTACTGATGGTGAGTTGACGCTGATCTTATATTCAGTAGTTCTTCTCGACTATATGTAATGAAACCTAAGATGACCTGGGGTACTAATGTAAGAAATAACACGTAAAAAAACAAAAAACTGCATAGTTTCCTAGGAACGCGAAGCGAGGCGGCCATCTCTGTCGGCGCCGCTGTTCAGTTCTTTGCACCCCGTCACTGTGAGGTATTGTTTGTTTTGTGACACACGTCTTTCAGAGCGCTGGGTTTCCTGTGTACGCCTCCTGTGTATGATACTTTTTGCCTGCCTCACCAACGACGCCTATCTGCCTATTCTCTGCCTGTACTTTATCGGATTTCCTGTTATCAACCTATTGCCTGATCTCCCGAACTTCACTACTAGCCTTTTCCCTGCCTGTACTGTTGCCCTTTTGGAACGCCTGTGTATGACCTTCTGCCTGCCCCTGGACCCAGCTACCTGCCTGCTCCTGTGGTCCTTTGCAATAAACACCTTCTGCGCCCTGCAATTGAAACCAGCTCTCTGTCTCCTCTCGTGTTCATTACAGTTACCCAGGCCTAGTGCAATAAAATTAGACATCTAGAGAAATACCATTACATTATCAGACATCTAGAGAAATACCATTACACTATTTTAATATAGGCTTGAAAATATATATTTTTAATGATTTAGCAAGTCAGTTAAGAACAAACTCTTATTTACAATGATGACCTACCAGGGAACAGTGGGTTAAGTGCCTTGTTTAGGGGCAGATCCAGCAGATTATTATCTTGTCAGCTCGGAGATTCGATCCAGCAACTTTTCAGTTACTGGCCCAACGCTCTAACCACTAGTCTACCTGGCCCAACGCTCTAACCACTAGTCTACCTGGCCCAAAGCTCTAACCACTAGTCTACCTGGCCCAAAGCTCTAACCACTACCTGGCCCAAAGCTCTAACCACTAGGCTACCTGGCCCAACGCTCTAACCACTAGGCTACCTGGCCCAACGCTCTAACCACTAGTCTACCTAGCCCAACGCTCTAACCACTAGTCTACCTGGCCCAAAGCTCTAACCACTAGTCTACCTGGCCCAACGCTCTAACCACTAGTCTACCTGGCCCAAAGCTCCAACCACTAGGCTACCTGGCCCACAGCTCTAACCACTAGTCTACCTGGCCCAACGCTCTAACCACTAGTCTACCTGGCTCAACGCTCTAACCACTAGTCTACCTGGCCCAAAGCTCTAACCACTGAGCTACCTGGCCCAACGCTCTAACCACTAGGCTACCTGGCCCAAAGCTCTAACCACTAGTCTACCTGGCCCAAAGCTCTAACCACTAGTCTACCTGGCCCAACGCTCTAACCACTAGGCTACCTGGCCCAAAGCTCTAACCACTAGGCTACCTGGCCCAAAGCTCTAACCACTAGTCTACCTGGCCCAAAGCTCTAACCACTGAGCTACCTGGCCCAACGCTCTAACCACTAGGCTACCTGGCCCAAAGCTCTAACCACTAGGCTACCTGGCCCAAAGCTCTAACCACTAGTCTACCTGGCCCAAAGCTCTAACCACTAGTCTACCTGGCCCAAAGCTCTAACCACTAGTCTACCTGGCCCAAAGCTCTAACCACTAGGGTACCTGCTGCCCCATGAAGATGATTGAATTAAACATACAGTTGAAGTTGGAATTTTACATACACCTTAGCCAAATACATTTAAACTCAGGTTTTCACAATTCCTGACATTCAATCCTAGTAAAAATCCCCTGTCAGTTAGGATCACCACTTAATTTTAAGAAAGTGAAATGTCAGAATAATAGGAGAGAGAATTATTTATTTCAGCTTTTATTTCTTTCATCACATTCCCAGTGGGTCAGAAGTTTACATACACTCAATTACTATTTGGTAGCATTGCCTATAAATTGTTTAACTTGGGTCAAATGGTTCGGTTAGCCTTCCACAAGCTTCCCACAATAAGTTTGGTGAATTTTGGCCCACTCCTCCTGACAGAGCTGGTGTAACTGAGTCAGGTTTGTAGACCTCCTTGGTCGCACGTGCTTTTTCAGTTCTGCCCACCCATTTTCTATCGGATTGAGGTCAGGGCTTTGTGATGGCCACTCCAATACCTTGACTTTGTTGTCCTTAAGCCATTTTGCCACAATTTAGGAAGTATGCTTGGGGTCATTATCCATTTGGAAGACCCATTTGTGACCAAGGTTTTACTTCCTGACTGATGTCTTGAGATGTTGCTTCAATATATCCACATACTTTTCGTGCCTCATGATGCCATCTATTTTGTGAAGTGCACCAGCCCTCCTGCAGCAAAGCACCCCCACAACATGACGCTGCCACCCGCGCGCTTCACAATTGGGATGGTGTTCTTTGGCTTGCAAGCCTCCCCCTTTTTCCTCCAAACATAACGATGGTCAATATGGCCAAACAGTTCTATTTTTGTTTCATAAGACCAGAGGACATTTCTCCAAAAAGTACGATCTTTGTCCCCATGTGCAGTTGCAAACTGTAGTCTGGGTTTTTTATGGCGGTTTTGGAGCAGTTGCTTCTTCCTTGCCGAGCGGCCTTTCCGCCTATGTCGATTATAGGACTCATTTTACTGTGGATATAGATACTTTTGTACCTGTTTCCTCCAACATCTTCACAAGGTCCTTTGCTGTTGCTGGGATTGATTTGCACTTTTCGCACCAAAGTACGTTAATCTCTAGGAGACAGAATGCGTCTCCTTCCTGAGCGATATGACGGCTGCGTGGTCCCATGGTGTTCATACTTGCGTACTATTGTTTGTACAGATGAACGTGGTACCTTCAGGCATTTGGAAATTGCTCCCACGGATGAACCAGCCTTGTGGAGGTCTACAATATTTTTTCTGAGGTCTTGGCTGATTTCTTTTGATTTTCCCATGAAGTCAAGCAAAGAGGTACTGAGTTTGAAGGTAGGCCTTGAAATACATCCACAGGTACACCTCCATTTGACTCACATGATGTCAATTGGCCTATCAGAAGCTTCTAAAGCCATGACATCATTTTCTGGAATTTTCCAAGCTGTTTAAAGCCACAGGCAACTTAGTGTATGTAAACTTCTGACCCACTGGAATTGTGATACAGTGAATTATAAGTGAAATCATCTGTCTGTAAACAATTGTTGGAAAACTACTTTTGTCATGCACAAAGTAGATGTCCTATCCGACTTGCCAAAACTATAATTTGTTATCAAGAAATTTGTAGTGGTTGAAAAACGGGTTTTAATGACTCCGACCTAAATGTATGTAAACTTCCGACTTTAACTGTATATTCCACTCTACGAATGCAGTG
The DNA here is from genome assembly GCF_034236695.1 of Oncorhynchus nerka. NCBI lineage: Eukaryota > Metazoa > Chordata > Actinopteri > Salmoniformes > Salmonidae > Oncorhynchus > Oncorhynchus nerka. The sequence goes on along the minus strand of NC_088417.1, from coordinate 95,650,886 downwards.
CTGATTAAATGTACAGTGTACAATAATCTAATTTAGCCTGTGGTATAGGAAAATACCTTGGATGCAATTAAATCCATTTACTCAAAATGCTATACGTAATCGTACGTGAGTTTGGCAGGTTGTCTGGTTAAGTATATGGCTTCCAATAACATTATAGTTTTATCAGAATTTTCGGGGCAGGAGTCTGCTATTAATTAAATGAATTAATGTTGTATTTTCAACACAACATATACAATTATAAATTTAGCCATACTAAATGCAACATGTATCATATGAAGAGTTTCATTCCAAAATGCCATGTATCTATTTTTCTGAAGTGTTGTTGTAATAAGGTGCCAGAGGCATCCAATAATGTATATTTTCCAAATGTCCATCCCATCTGGTATTAATGCCCAATTTAGAATGCCCTTCTAGCCAATCAGAAACGAGTTTTCAACAATGCTGTGCTAATGTTCTAAATATATGGCTCTATATTAGGTTTCCCAGAATGCCCAGGTTTACCAAAACTCCCGGTTGGAGGATTTCTTGATTTCTTGCTTATTACCTTCTGATTCCAGAAATATTCCAACTGGGATTTCTGGAAGTTAGACACATTTTGCTACCCTAATACAGAGCTATATATTTAAGAAATGAGGCCCGGTCTGCCCAACGCTTCACAGGTGGCACACTCCGAAGGGGTGTGGTATTTGGCCAATATACCACGGCTAAGGGTTGTTCTTAGGGTGATGCAACGCGACGTGCCTAGATACAGCCCTTAGCCGTGGTTTATTGGCCATATACCACAGACCCCCAAGGTGCATTATTGCTATTATGAACTGGTTACCAACGTAATTAGAGCATTAAAAATAAATGTTTTGTCATACCTGTGGTATACGGTCTGATATACCACGCCTGTAAGCCAATCAGCATTCAGGGCTTGAACCACCCAGTTTATAATTAGAATTAAACAACAAATTTAGGATTGGCCAGAAGGGCATTCTAGAGGGAATTCTAGAAGGGCATTCTAGAAGGGAATTCTAGAGGGCATTCTAGAGGGCATTCTAGAAGGGCATTCTAGAGGGCATTCTAGAAGGGCATTCTAGAAGGGCATTCTAGAGGGAATTCTAGAGGGCATTCTAGAAGGGCATTCTAGAGGGGAATTCTAGAAGGGCATTCTAGAGGGAATTCTAGAGGGCATTCTAGAGGGCATTCTAGAAGGGCATTCTAGAGGGCATTCTAGAAGGGCATTCTAGAAGGCATTTGGAAATCCTGGGAGTTTTGGGAAAGTTATTAGAATTTGGGAACCTGTTTGTCACTGTTGTCCACTGTCATCTACAACCCAAACACAGTACCCTCTGAGCCAGGCCACTGTTGAACTAAGCCCAAGTGTTGTTGGTGGATGCTTCAAATACAGTTGTTCTGAGTGCCATGGTCTGTTGTATCAGTCTGTCATTCCACTCATTCAGCACTATAAACTGTACTATTCATATCAATAAATAATAGGATGCCTGCTGTTTAACCAACTCAATGGAAGGCTACTGGATGTTGTAACTCTAATGTATAAGTCTAATGTACAATCTAGTAAAAACAACCAGTACAGTAACTCACTGTGGGCTCTTGAAACCTGTCATAATTTTACATTTACATTACATTTAAGTCATTTAGCAGACGCTCTTATCCAGAGCGATTTACAATTTTGTAGAAATACGGTGTCTTTGGAAAGTATTCAGACCCCTTGACTTTTTCCACGTTTTGTTACATTTAGGGTTGCAAAAGGTCGGAAACTTTCCATTGGAAGTTAAGCCCTGGAATTTGGGGAATGTTGCTTAAATTCATCAAAAAAGTTTGCTTATAACAGTGAACCTTTTTTTGTGGGATACACATACGGCAATTCTAGGTCTTGTGGCATATTTTGGTTAAACTATCCCCAATTCAATGGAATTGCAACCCTCTGCATGCACAGTGCATTCTTCCATCACATGTACAGCTGATTCTCAAGATCTTGCACACTAATGAGATGCTATTGAGCCCACACTACTACACTGTCTGAGCCAAAGACGACATGCTTTCTGGTAAGTTTTGATTACAATACTGGGTGGGGTGAATATATTTTATATGACATACATGATTTTTTTGTTAACTAGTAAATAGTAGCCTACAGCAAAGTGTGTTTAAATCATTTCTAACTTGTTAACAATTTCTGATAGTTTGTTTTTGCTACCATGTGGGTTTTAGCTTGCTTGAGCCTGCTAACTGAGGAGTGTTAATTAACCTGTTTCCATATATGTTTCATTTTAAAACATTTTTCTTTCAAAGCAGTTGTTTAACCTCTTCAGTCGACCCTCTACTTTTTTGAACATTCTGTTAAAAATCGCGCAACATTTCAGCGCCCTGCTACTCATGCCAGGAATATAGTATATGCATTTGCTTAGTCTGTGTGGATAGAAAACACTCAGATGTTTAAAAAACTGGTTAAATCACTGCTGTGGCTTTACCAGAACGGCATTTACATCGAAAAGCACAGGAAAAACTGATCACTGAAAATGGGGAAAATATATCCATGCGTTACTTGAACCCATTGATAAACGTGAACCACAATTAATTGACTGAGGTTGCAGTACCTACAGCTTCCACAGGGTGTCTAGAGTCTTGTCATTTCCCTTCGAGTTTTTTCTTGGTCAAACACATACAGGACACCGTATCTAATCCGGTCTAGGACCGGATATTTTCGTTGAGTTTCTAGCCGGACATTTTTCCAGACGGACAGCTAATAATCTTTACATCGCCTCCTGGTGAATTTTATCGCTTATTAACGTTTACTAATACCTAAAGTTGCATTACAAACGTATTTCGAAGTGTTTTGTGAAAGTTTATCGTCGACTTTTTGAATTTTAAAAAATGACGTTACGTTTTGAAACAATGTTTTTTTCGTTTATCACACAGTCTACATATAACGATATCTAGGCTTTATATGGACCGATTTAATCGAAATAAAGACCCAAATAGTGTTTATGGGACATCTAGGAGTGCCAACAAAGAAGATGGTGAAAGGTAATGAATGTTTTCTATTTTATTGTGCGGTTTGTGTAACGCCGAAATGCTAATTATTTTGTTTACGTCCCCTGTGGGTCTTTTGGGGTGTTGCATGCTATCAGATAATAGCTTCTCATGCTTTCGCCGAAAAGCATTTTAAACATCTGACTTGTTGCCTGGATTCACAACGAGTGTAGCTTTAATTCGATACCCTGCATGTGTATTTTAATGAACTTTTGAGTTTGAACTAATACTATTAGCATTTAGCGTAGCGCATTTGCATTTCCAGAGCTCTAGTTGGGACGCAAGCGTCCCGGGTAGAAGCAACAGGTTAATCTAACTGTTTAACTATTTATCTGTACATGGAATTGTATTTGTTGTTTTTTTTTTACAATTTTTTCGAATCTTTACAGGAAAATGCCACGGGCACTATCTGATGTGTGGAGACATTTCACTGCAGCTAATGTAGAAGGAAAAGCTGTGTACATTTGCTAATGCTGTGCCAAATCATATGTGGAGAATGCAACAAAGATGCAGAATCATCTGGCCAAGTGCATAAAGTTCCCTCAGCGCTCACAACAAGCAAACTCTGACAAAAGTCCCTCTACTTCGATTCGAGGTGAAAATGATGAATCATACACCTTATCGACAGCAACAGTTAACGGTCCTCCTGGAATCAGATGTTTTTTTGACTCAATGGAGGAACGTAGTCAGAGAAATGCTGATGAATGTCTTGCTCGAACTGTGTACGCAACTGGTTCACCTCTGATGCTCACAGGCAATGTGTATTGGAAGAGATTTCTGAATGTTCTTCGCCCAGCATACACCCCTCCAACCAGACATGCTTTATCTAATAATTTGCTGGATGCAGAGTTCAACAGAGTTCAAGTGAAGGTCAAGCAAATCATAGAGAAAGCAGACTGTATTGCAATCCTCTCTGATGGGCGTTTGAATATTCGTGGGCAAGGAATAATTAACTACATCATCTCCACCCCTCAACCAGTATTCTACAAGAGCACAGACACAATGGACAACAGACACTCCGGTCTCTACATTGCAGATGAGCTGAAAGAAGTCATCAATGACCTTGGACCACAGAAGGTATTTGCACTGGTGACAGAAAATGTTGCGAACATGAAGGCTGCTTGGTCTAAAGTCCTACCCTCAGATCACACCCATTGGCTGTGCTGCTCATGCATTGAATCTGCTCCTCAAGGATATCATGGCACTGAAAACAATGGATACACTCTACTAGAGAGCCAAGGAAATTGTTAGGTATGCGAAGGGTCATCAGCAATCTACCTCCCCAAGCAAAGTGAGAAGAATAAGAGCACCACATTGAAGCTGCCCAGCAAGACCCGTTGGGGTGGTGATGTCATCATGTTTGACAGTCTCCTGGAGGGGAAGGAGTCTCTCCAAGAAATGGCCACATCACAGTCCGCCAATATGGACAGCCCCATTAAGAGGATCCTCCTGGATGATGTATTTTGGGAGAGTGGTAAGCAGCCTGAAACCCATACATGCCGCAGGGTACATGTTGGACCCTAATCATGCTGGCAAGAGCATCCTGTCTGGTGCAGCGATCAACAAGGCCTATGGTGTCATCACTACCGTGTCTAGCCACGTTGGCCTGGATGAGGGTATGGTTCTTGGCAGTCGTGCCAACATATCTCATCAGCCACCTGGTGGAAGGGACATTGTGGATCTGAGGCTCTTTCCCCTGTTGCCTCAATCATCCTTCAAATCCCACCAACATCAGCCGCATCAAAACGCAACTGGTCCTTGTTTGAAAACACACACACTAAAGCACGCAACAGGCTGGCCAATACAAGGGTTGAAAAGTTGGTGGTCATCCGGGCAAATTTGAGGCTTTTTGAGCCTGACAACGAGCCATCCTCAACAAGGTTGGAAAGTGACAGTGAAGATGAGGCCTCAGAGTCTGATGTTCAAAAGGTGGACATTGAGGTGGTCCAGGGAGAAGACATGAAAGCCTGAGAGGAAGACAACCAAAGCTTTAGTTTATAGACTGTCATTTTACGGATGTATGTTGAATTCAGCCTAATTTACTGCCTTTTAAATAAACATAGCTGATATGGTTGACTTGCTTAAGCCTGAGGTAGGGGGAGCGGGGGAATCTATCAAATAGCTCACCTCTAACTTTGTACAGTACTAATGCAATTAGTAAAATCAGTCACACTACAAAATGTTACCAAATAAACCACAATTCATTCATAATACTGTGAATGTATAGTTTCAGACATATTGCTGCATTTTTTTCTGGTTTGTGTGAAATCGTTAAGAATAATATAAAGCCAATCTGCACACCACCAAGGTGAATTGGTTTAGTTTTGACTCTTGGTTGACAGTGTTGGGGGATGGGTAATGTAGTCTTGACTCTTGGTTGACAGTGTTGGGGGATGGGTAATGTAGTCTTGACTCTTGGTTGACAGTGTTGGGGGATGGGTAATGTAGTTTTGACTCTTGGTTGACAGTGTTGGGGGATGGGTAATGTAGTCTTGACTCTTGATTGACAGTGTTGGGGGATGGGTAATGCAGTCTTGACTCCTAGTTGACAGTGTTGGGGGATGGGTAATGTAGTCTTGACTCCTGGTTGACAGTGTTGGGGGATGGGTAATGTAGTCTTGACTCCTGGTTGACAGTGTTGGGGGATGGGTAATGTAGTCTTGACTCCTGGTTGACAGTGTTGGGGGATGGGTAATGTAGTCTTGACTCTTGGTTTGACAGTGTTGGGGGATGGGTAATGTAGTCTTGACTCCTGGTTGACAGTGTTGGGGGATGGGTAATGTAGTCTTGACCCCTGGTTGACAGTGTTGGGGGATGGGTAATGAATTGATGCTCGAGTGCCAAATCAACACAAATGGATAAGAAAGGGTCTAAGCCTTCAGGTGCCCAGTTTAGGAAAAATAGGAAAGAAGAAGAGGAGAAATGCGCAAAAGATAAACGTACGCAGCTAGTATAATATTATGCATGTAATGAAATAGGCTGGTATAACACTTATGTTTGTTAGTCTATGTTGCTATGCTGCTTGCTATGCTAACTTACATAACATTGGATATAATTTCACACAGTTTCATCATGATAATGTGTGTAGCCTGCGGCAAAACGATTACAACCTAACTAGCACATTATTGATTTGGTTAACTTTCATTGAGGTGACATCATAAAAAAAATATGTGATTGTAATGACTAGGTCCTGAGCTCAGGAAGGGGAATTTCCAATGCTGTAGGCTAACTTAAAAGACGTCTATATTATGCTGATATTTTGTATATTCTGTGATATATTGAGTCTTTTCGGGTGTCTTACGCCTAGAATTAGCCAAGGAGGTTGTATGGTTCATTTGGTTCCCATTCTGAAAGTTTAATAAATTGTTCATAATGACATGTATATGAGGGCCAAGTGAGGAACCACCTAACTTTGTTTTTCCAAGGAACGAGAGTGAAGTAAGAAGTTGCCACCACAAGTATTTCAGGAAGACCTTGGTGAGTGGTGAATTCTGAAAGAAACATCAGCCTCTTCTGCTGCAAACTCTTTTCTAAGAAGAAAATGAACTTTAGCAAACACAGGACAGACAGACTGGAAACATGCATGTTCTTTGCTGACTTCACACATCAGCAGTCCAGAACACCAAAACTGCATGAAAAAATGAAAAGAACTGGCAATGCGGCCAACAAAGAGAGTCAAAAACAAAGGTGTCAAAGCCAGACTCCTGGAAATGAATCCAAGAGCTCGATTTGGGGCTCACACATTGAACCTGGTCGTGGCTAATGTTGCTAAAAGTTATGTCGATACCACAGGTTACTTTGGCATCTTACAATAAACTGCAGCAGCAGTGAGAGAGGTACTGAGATATCAGGCAGCAGCAGTGAGAGAGGCACTGAGGTATCAGGCAGCAGCAGTGAGAGAGGCACTGAGGTGTCAGGCAGCAGCAGTGAGAGAGGCACTGAGGTATCAGGCAGCAGCAGTGAGAGAGGCACTGAGGTGTCAGGCAGCAGCAGTGAGAGAGGCACTGAGGTGTCAGGCAGCAGCAGTGAGAGAGGCACTGAGGTGTCAGGCAGCAGCAGTGAGAGTGAGGCACTGAGGTGTCAGGCAGCAGCAGTGAGAGAGGCACTGTACTGAGGTATCAGGCAGCAGCAGTGAGAGAGGCACTGAGGTAGGCAGCAGCAGTGAGGAGGCATGAGGTATCAGCAGCAGTGAGAGAGGCACTGAGGTGTCAGGCAGCAGCAGTGAGAGACTGGGTATCACTGAGGTGAGGTATCAGGCAGCAGCAGGCAGCAGGCAGCAGAGTGAGAGAGGCACTGAGGTGTCAGGCAGCAGCAGTGAGAGGTATCAGGCACTGAGGTATCAGGCAGCAGTGAGAGAGGCACTGAGGTATCAGGCAGCAGCAGTGAGAGAGACACTGAGGTATCAGGCAGCAGTGGAGAGGCACTGAGGTATCAGGCAGCAGCAGTGAGAGAGGCACTGAGGTATCAGGCAGCAGCAGTGAGAGAGGCACAGGTAGTGAGAGATTCACTGAGGTGTGAGGTATCAGGCAGTGAGAGAGGCACTGAGGTGAGCAGCAGTGAGAGAGGCACTGAGGTATCAGGCAGCAGCAGTGAGAGAGGCACTGAGGTATCAGGCAGCAGCAGTGAGAGAGGCACTGAGGTATCAGGCAGCAGCAGTGAGAGAGGCACTGAGGTATCAGGCAGCAGCAGTGAGAGGCACTGAGGTATCAGACAGCAGCAGTGAGAGAGGTACTGAGGTATCAGGCAGCAGCAGTGAGTGAGAGGGAGGTACTGAGGTATCAGAGGTACTGAGGTATCAGGCAGCAGCAGTGAGAGAGGCACTGAGGTATCAGGCAGCAGCAGTGAGGCAGAGGCACTGAGGTATCAGACAGCAGCAGTGAGAGAGGCACTGAGGTATCAGGCAGCAGCAGTGAGAGAGGTACTGAGGTATCACAGCAGCAGTGAGAGAGGCACTGAGGTATCAGGCAGCAGCAGTGAGAGAGGCACTGAGGTATCAGGCAGCAGCAGTGAGAGAGGCACTGAGGTATCAGACAGCAGCAGTGAGAGAGGGTACTGAGGTATCAGGCAGCAGCAGTGGTATCAGAGCAGCAGTACACTGAGGTATCAGGCAGCAGCAGTGAGAGAGGCACTGAGGTATCAGGCAGCAGCAGTGAGAGAGGCACTGAGGTATCAGGCAGCAGCAGTGAGAGAGGCACTGAGGTATCAGGCAGCAGCAGTGAGAGAGGCACTGAGGTATCAGGCAGCAGCAGCAGCAGTGAGAGAGGCACTGAGGTATCAGAGCAGCAGTGACTGAGGTATCAGGCAGCAGTGAGAGAGGCACTGAGGTATCAGGCAGCAGCAGTGAGGTATCAGGCAGCAGCAGTGAGAGAGGCACTGAGGTATCAGACAGCAGCACTGAGGTATCAGTGAGAGTGAGAGAGGTATCAGGCACTGAGGTATCAGGCAGCAGCAGTGAGAGAGGCACTGGCAGGCAGCAGAGGTGAGGTCAGGCAGCAGCAGTGAGAGAGAGGCACTGAGGTATCAGGCAGCAGCAGTGGTGAGAGAGGCACTGAGGTATCAGACAGCAGCAGGGAGAGAGGCACTGAGGTATCAGAGCAGCAGCAGGTGAGAGAGGCACTGAGGTATCAGGCAGCAGTGAGAGAGGCACTGAGGTATCAGGCAGCAGTGAGAGAGGCACTGAGGTATCAGGCAGCAGTGAGAGAGGCACTGAGGTATCAGGCAGCAGTGAGAGAGGCACTGAGGTATCAGGCAGCAGTGGTGAGGTAGGCAGCAGCAGTGAGAGAGGCACTGAGGTATCAGGCAGCAGCAGAGGTGAGAGAGTGAGAGAGGCACTGAGGTATCAGGCAGCAGTGGTGAGAGAGGCACTGAGGTATCAGACAGCTGAGAGAGGCACTGAGGTATCAGGCAGCAGCAGGTGAGAGAGGCACTGAGGTATCAGACAGCAGTGGTGAGAGAGACACTGAGGTATCAGACAGCAGCAGTGAGAGAGGCACTGAGGTACAGGCAGCAGCAGTGAGGTATCAGACAGCAGGTATCAGTGAGAGAGGCACTGAGGTATCAGGCAGCAACAGTGAGAGAGGCACTGAGGTGTCAGACAGCAGTGAGAGAGGCACTGAGGTATCAGGCAGCAACAGTGAGAGAGGCACTGAGGTATCAGGCAGCAGCGGTGAGAGAGGTACTGAGGTATCAGACAGCAGCAGTGAGAGAGGCACTGAGGTATCAGGCAGCAGCAGTGAGAGAGGCACTGAGGTGTCAGACAGCAGTGAGAGAGGCACTGAGGTGTCAGGCAGCAGTGAGAGAAACACTGAGGTATCAGGCAGCAGCAGTGAGAGAAACACTGAGGTATCAGACAGCAGCAGTGAGAGTGGCACTGAGGTGTCAGGCAGCAGTGAGAGAAACACTGAGGTATCAGACAGCAGCAGTGAGAGAAACACTGAGGTATCAGACAGCAGCAGTGAGAGAGGCACTGAGGTATCAGGCAGCAGAGGTGAGAGAGGCACTGAGGTATCAGACAGCAGCAGTGAGAGAGGCACTGAGGTATCAGACAGCAGCAGTGAGAGAGGTACTGAGGTATCAGACAGCAGCAGTGAGAGAGGTACTGAGGTATCAGACAGCAGCAGTGAGAGAGGTACTGAGGTATCAGACAGCAGCAGTGAGAGAGGTACTGAGGTATCAGACAGCAGCAGTGAGAGAGGTACTGAGGTATCAGGCAGCAGTGGTGAGAGAGGCACTGAGGTATCAGGCAGCAGCGGTGAGAGAGGCACTGAGGTATCAGACAGCAGCAGGGAGAGAGGCACTGAGGTATCAGGCAGCAGCAGGGAGGCACTGATCAGGCAGCAGCAGTAAGGGCACTAGGTATCAGGCAGCAGCAGTGAGACTGAGGCACTGCAGCAGTGAGGTCAGGCAGCAGCAGTGAGAGAGGCACTGAGGTATCAGGCAGCAGCAGTGAGAGAGGCACTGAGGTGTCAGGCAGCAGCAGTGAGAGAGGCACTGAGGTATCAGACAGCAGTGAGAGAGGCACTGAGGTATCAGACAGCAGTGAGAGAGGCACTGAGGTGTCAGGCAGCAGCAGTGAGAGAGGCACTGAGGTATCAGACAGCAGTGAGAGAGGCACTGAGGTATCAGACAGCAGCAGTGAGAGAGGCACTGAGGTATCAGACAGCAGTGAGAGAGGCACTGAGGTGTCAGGCAGCAGCAGAGGTGAGAGAGGCACTGAGGTATCAGGCAGCAGTGAGAGAGGTACTGAGGTATCAGGCAGCAGCAGTGAGAGAGGTACTGAGGTATCAGGCAGCAGTGAGAGAGGCACTGAGGTATCAGACAGCAGTGAGAGAGGCACTGAGGTGTCAGGCAGCAGCAGAGGTGAGAGAGGCACTGAGGTATCAGGCAGCAGTGAGAGAGGTACTGAGGTATCAGGCAGCAGTGAGAGAGGTACTGAGGTATCAGGCAGCAGCAGTGAGAGAGGCACTGAGGTATCAGACAGCAGCAGTGAGAGAGGCACTGAGGTATCAGGCAGCAGGTATCAGGCAGCAGCAGTGACAGCAACAGTGAGAGAGGCACTGAGGTATCAGGCAGCAGCAGTGAGAGAGGCACTGAGGTATCAGGCAGCAGCACTGAGGTATCAGGCAGCAGCAGTGAGAGAGGCACTGAGGTTCAGACAGCAGTGAGAGAGGGAGGTATCAGGCAGCAGCAAAGACCCTGTGATAAAGAGTGAGAGAGGCACTGAGGTGAGGCAGCAGCAGTCACTGAGGTATCAGAGCAGTGGGATCACTGACAGGCACAGCAGTGAGAGAGGCACTGATTGAGGTGAGGGATCAAACCAAAGACCCTGTGATAAAGATTGAGGCCCAGTCCTTATCAGAGGTGGGATCATACCACTTCAGCATCTGTACAGTGGTGTGGTATGACACCTGGAGCCAGATCCAACATGTGAGCAAGCTGATGCAGTCTCCCAGTATGCATGTGGATGTAGGCAGTCAGTCTTCTCAGAAAGACAGAGAGGTCTCAATAACTACAGGTCAACAGGCTTTATGACTGTACAAACGTCAGCCAAGGATACTTGCTAAAGCACAAACGTCAGCCAAGGATATTTGCGAGGGTATGAATATAGAGGCCGTTCTGTAACAAAAAAGGTTGAGGTCCACAAAGTGGCACTTTTCATACAAATCATTTGATGAGCCTTTGAGTGATGCCCTGAAGAAGCTGGAGGTGACATTTTTCAATGTTGTTGTTGATGCTGCAACCTCAGCCCTTCAGGAAAGATTTTCCACATGGGACAATGTGGGAGACAAGTTTGGAGTGCTTTCAACCTTCAAGAAAGGCATTGATGTTCATGGTTAGGTACACTGGAGCAACGATACGTACCGCATCGATTGTATGCAACGCAGGACACGCTAGATAAACTAGTAATATCATCAACCATGTGTAGTTAACTAGTGATTATGATTGATTGATTGTTTTTTATAAGATAAGTTTAATGCTAGCTAGCAACTTACCTTGGCTTACTAGATTCGTGTAACAGGCAGTATCCTCGTGGAGTGCAATGAGAGGCAGGTGGTTAGTGTTGGACTAGTTAACTGTAAGGTTGCAAGATTGAATCCCCCGAGCTGACAAGGTGAAAATCTGTCGTTCTGCCCCTGAACGAGGCAGTTAACCCACCGTTCCCAGGCCGTCATTGAAAATAAGAATGTGTTCTTAACTGACTTGCCTAGTTAAATGAATATTAAATAAAGGTTAAAAAAATAAAAAATAAAAAATCTGATTAATCGGTCGACCTCTACACTCCAGAGGAACTAAAGAACTTGCCGGACTTGCCATCGAAGACCATGATCCTGCTTAAAGCTGCTGATATTTATACACGAAAGGGAGCTCTCAGAAATGTTTACAAATTTGTGGACTGCTCTCAGAATTTGTCTTACTCTTCCAGTGACCGTAGCTGAAGCTGAGACGAGCTTTTCAAAGGTCCACCACGTCACAGGAACGCCTTAGTGGCCTTGATGTCATCCGTATTAACAATGCAAATGCTGGGCAGATTTCTTAAGATGATGTAATTGATTACTTTGCATCAAGGAAGGCAAGAAAGTTCAGGGTTTAGATGGCATTTGTGTTTATCGTTTAAAGTGCAATAGTGTAATAATCAGGTTCTCTTCTTTATAAGTGTGTTATTCTATTTGTGTATTTGTGTATTTAAAAAAAGGGTTGGATCAGCTTACTATTGTGGAAAGATTGTTGCTTCCATCAACGTAATTGTCTGCATCATTTCCAATCCCCCATATCTTTTTTTGGTAAATATATATATCCATATACATACACATATGCATACATATACACATATATACATACACATACCTATATAGATATACACACTTTTTTTTTAAATATACCTTTATTATTCCCCGCAAACCCTACCACCCTTCCCCCAACTGGAGTGAACTAATAAACAACAACACTTAGGCTTCTACCTTCAGTTTATACCTACTATACACATTTTACAGACACAATCTATTTTACAATAGTTATATTTAGTTTGTTTTAAGTCCTTCCTCTATTTCTGATGTCCATTAGATTTCTATTTGTAACTGTGATATTTCACAACATTTCTTAACCTCTATACATTTGACATTTTTGTATTTGTGTGATATAGGATTTGTGACAATTTAGTTGTATTTGTGTGTTTTATGTTAGCAATAGGGTAATAGTGCAATAATTATATTATCTTTTTTAAATTTGTATTTATATACTACAATTTGTTTCTATTCGTCTTTGTTACATCTTTTTGATATTTATTAGTCTTATTTTTTGTATATATTTTTAGATTTATATAGTTTTAAATGTTATGATTATTTATTTGTTTTGTTCCAAATGTCTGACAGTTAGTGCAGAATGGTGTGTGTGGGGGGTTCTCCCAGGGAGCCATACTAGAACCGACGCATAAGGGGACGACAAGCGGATAAGAGGCGATGTGCAATTTCAATTGTGAGATTAATGAGCGAGCTAGGACGGACGTAGTCAATATAACTATTTGTTCAGCACTTTTGAAATGTACAGCGACAGTATTCAGAACATTGGCCGTTCTTACATGTAAACGGACAATGAAAGCTCTTACAATATTCATTGATTACATTTCTCTAAAACCAGTTATAGGCAAACAAGCACACACCGGCCACGAACGATGTGTTTACAATACCGCGTTGGTGAAAATAGACCAATTTATTAGCGTGAGGCACATGGGCTACTAACATTTTACTACACAACTTAATATTAATATTTAAAAATATTACTTTCTTAGCTACAGTATACATATCTCTCTGACATCCTACATAATTTATGGGGCAGCATAAAACATTTTTGGACTCACGTTGTTGTGATGTGCATGGACAGGAATGTGACGCGGCGGTCCTTCGTGGGCAATGTTTGTCATCAAAGAGAAAGATGCCGTATTTACAATTCCAAGTTGAATGACCATTCAAAACGTATTTTCCCAGTCGTAGCTCACTTTTCCCAAGTTCCCAGTTGTCTTGAACTCACAGATAGCCACTGATTCCTTTCCAAACCACTCATTGTTGAATTTGCGATTTCCAACTTGTTGTGTAGTGTTTAAATCCAATGGCTGATGAGCACGGAGACGTTTAATCTCTAATTTCTCTAAATATGACAAGGATTGAAAATAATTTGATTGTCGACTTGATTCATGGTGATGACTGCTAGCTTTCCAGCTAAGATTTTGAATGTATGATGTTGATATGATCAGTCCAAACAAAGCTACTGTAGATAGAGTGACATCAATTCACGTTATATCTGTGGACAATGACCTTGAGCCTTCTTGGATGGGTACTTCTAATATAACTCTATGGCAGAACCCAAGGGGCTAACATTTTTGAGCTCTAAACTTTGAATTGGGGATGACGTACTGTCCCATGAGTGACAGGAAACTGAGCCAATCATGACAAAAAACTGAGCCTAATAGGCACAATGCTCTATATTTTTCTGCTGACTAGCCCCACCACCACAGAAAGCACTGAGCTAGGCTGAAACACTTGAATTTTGGAGCTGCCTTACTCGAGAAAGCAAAAAAAAAGAAACCATGTTTGTTCACGGCATTATTAACTCAATTACATACATGTTTTTTTTTACATTGTTTGCAAACTAATATTAATATTAATGCCAAAATAACAAGCAAAATAGGCAACCCCTCAAAAACAAATGTTTTTGTTCATGGCTGGGCGTGAATGACGGGTTGCCACTGTCTCAGGTGCATCCTCTTATCGTTGATCAACATTGAGATGTTTCTACAACTTGATTGAAGTCCACCTGTGGTAAATTCAATTGACTGGACATGATTTGGAAAGGCACACACCTGTCTATATAAGGTCCCACAAACAGTGCATGTCAAAGCAAAAACCAGGCCATGAAGTCGAAGGAATTGTCCGTAGAGCTCCGAGACGGGATTGTGTCGAGGCACAGATCTGGGGAAGGTGCCAAAAAATGTCTGCAGCATTGAATGTCCCTAAGAACACAGTGGCCTCCATCATTCTCAAATGGAAGAAGTTTGGAACCACCAAGACTCTTTCTAGAGCTGACCGCCTGGCCAAACTGAGCAATCGGGAGAGAAGGGCCTTTGTCAGGGAGGTGACCAGAGCTCCAGAGTTCCTCTGTGTAGATAGGAGAACCTTCCTGAATGACAACCATCTCTGCAGCACTCCACTAATCAAGCCTTTATGGTAGAGTGGCCAGACGGAAGTCACTCCTCAGTAAAAAGGCACATCACAGCCCACTCGGAGTTTGCCAAAAGGCACTTAAAGGACTCTCAGACCATGAGAAACAAAATTCTCTGGTCTGATAAAACCAAGATTGAAATCTTTGGCTTGAATGCCAAGCGTGGAGGAAACCTGGTACCATCCCCACAGTGAAGCATGGTGGTGGCAGTGGCAGGGACTGGGAGACTAGTCAGGATCGAGGGAAAGATGAACAGAGGAAAATACAGGGAGGACTTCAGACTGGGGTGAAGGTTAACCTTCCAACAGGACAACGACCCTAAGCATACAGCCAAGACAACACAGGAGTAGCTTCGGGACAAGTCTCTGAATTTCCTTGAGTGGCCCAGCCAGAGCCCGGACTTGAACCCGATCGAACATCTCTGGAGAGACCTGAAAATAGTTGTGCAGCGACACTCCCCTTCCAACCTGACAGAGCTTGAGAGAATCTGCCCAAAACTCACCAAATACAGGTGTGCCAGGGCTTGTATACCCAAGAAGACTCAAGGCTGTAATCGCTACCAAGGGAGCTTCAACAAAGTACTCAGTCAAAGGTCTGAATACTTATGTAAATATTATATGTCAGGTTTTTATTTTCAATAAACTAGCAAATATTTCTAAAAACCTCTTTTTGCTTTGCCATTATAGGGTATTGTGTGTAGATTGTTGAGGCGTGGTTTAAAAAAATCCATTTTTAGAATAAGGCTGTAACGTAACAAAATGTGGAAAAGGTCAAATGGTCTGAATACTTATGCCCTGCATTCAGCAACGTGTCTCCATCTTCAGTTTTCTGCACCTTGGTTTGGAAGCAAGGTCGCTACAGCATTTATTTTTCTCTCTACTTTTCCAAAGTGCCTTGAATGGAGGCTTTATCCTTTACTGTGGTAAAAAGTGACTGCTAAAAC
Organism: Oncorhynchus nerka; assembly: GCF_034236695.1. Taxonomy (NCBI): domain Eukaryota; kingdom Metazoa; phylum Chordata; class Actinopteri; order Salmoniformes; family Salmonidae; genus Oncorhynchus; species Oncorhynchus nerka. The sequence continues at coordinate 95,635,195 of NC_088417.1, read as the reverse complement.
TCCAGTACATACAGGCAGCTAGGTACCCGGGGAGATATTGAGACCAGGCAGCTAGGTACCTGGGGAGATATTGAGACCAGGCAGCTAGGTACCTGGGGGATATTGAGACCAGGCAGCTAGGTACCTGGGGAGATATTGAGACCGGGCAGCTAGGTACCTGGGGAGATATTGAGACCAGGCAGCTAGGTACCTGGGGAGATATTGAGACCGGGCAGCTAGGTACCTGGGGGATATTGAGACCAGGCAGCTAGGTACCTGGGGAGATATTGAGACCGGGCAGCTAGGTACCTGGGGAGATATTGAGACCAGGCAGCTAGGTACCTGGGGAGATATTGAGACCGGGCAGCTAGGTACCTGGGGAGATATTGAGACCAGGCAGCTAGGTACCTGGGGAGATATTGAGACCGGGCAGCTAGGTACCTGGGGAGATATTGAGACCAGGCAGCTAGGTACCTGGGGAGATATTGAGACCGGGCAGCTAGGTACCTGGGGGATATTGAGACCAGGCAGCTAGGTAACTGGGGGATATTGAGACCAGGCAGCTAGGTACCTGGGGGATATTGAGACCAGGCAGCTAGGTACCTGGGGGATATTGAGACCAGGCAGCTAGGTAACTGGGGGATATTGAGACCAGGCAGCTAGGTACCTGGGGGATATTGAGACCAGGCAGCTAGGTAACTGGGGGATATTGAGACCCTGATTTAACAAAGTCCTTGAGGTACTGCACACTCTCTAAAGAGGTGACATTGGTCTATGTTGCTGTTAGTTTATGGAGACGTTGTTGTCGTTGGTCTATTTTGCTTTTGGTCTATGGAGACGTTGTTGTCATTGAGTAGCTCTAAGTAATTCCTCTTGTTCAGAGGGTGGAAGGAGGCACTGTAGCTGGGCTGCAGATGGCTGTGATTAGAGTGGTGCAGTGCTATAAGGGGAGACTGACCTCAACAAGGCCACACACACAGGTGTGCTCTCCCTCTTCCCCCTCCTCTCCCTCTGCTTCCTCTGTTCCCTCTTCCTCTCCCTCTGCTTCCTTCTCTCCCTCTCTCCCTATGCTCTCTCTCTCCCTCTCACACTGTCTCTCTCCCTCACACTGTCTCTCTCCCTCTCCCTCTCTCTCTCTCTCCCTCTCACACTCTCTCTCTCTCCCTCTCACACTCTCTCTCTCTCCCTCTCACACTGTCTCTCTCTCTCACACTGTCTCTCTCCCTCTCCCTCTCACACTCTCTCCCTCTCACACTCTCTCTCTCTCCCTCTCACACTCTCTCTCTCCCTCTCACACTGTCTCTCTCTCCCTCTCACACTGTCTCTCTCTCCCTCTCACACTCTCTCTCTCTCCCTCTCACACTCTCTCTCTCTCCCTCTCACACTCTCTCTCTCTCCCTCTCACACTCTCTCTCTCTCCCTCTCACACTGTCTCTCTCTCTCTCACACTGTCTCTCTCTCTCTCACACTATCTCTCTCTCTCACTCTCACACTGTCTCTCTCTCCCCTCTCACACTGTCTCTCTCTCACACTGTCTCTCTCCCTCTCCCTCTCACACTCTCTCTCTCCCTCTCACACTGTCTCTCTCTCTCCCTCTCACTGTCTCTCTCTCTCCCTCTCACACTATCTCTCACTCTCACACTGTCTCTCTCTCTCTCTCTCTCTCTCTCACACTATCTCTCTCTCTCACTCTCACACTATCTCTCTCTCACTCTCACACTCTCTCTCTCTCTCTCTCTCTCTCACTCTCTCTCTCCCTCTCCCTCTCACACTGTCTCTCACTCTCACTATCTCTCTCTCACTCTCACACTCTCTCTCTCTCTCTCCCTCTCTCCCTCTCACACTCTCTCTCTCCCTCTCCCTCTCACACTGTCTCTCTCTCTCACACTGTCTCTCTCTCTCTCTCTCTCTCTCTCTCACTATCTCTCTCTCTCACTCTCACACTGTCTCTCTCTCTCTCCCTCTCACACTGTCTCTCTCTCTCTCCCTCTCACACTATCTCTCTCTCTCACACTCTCTCTCTCTCACTCTCACACTGTCTCTCTCTCTCTCTCTCTCACTCTCACACTGTCTCTCTCTCTCTCTCTCACTCTCACACTATCTCTCTCTCACTCTCACACTGTCTCTCTCTCTCTCCCTCTCTCCCTCTCACACTATCTCTCCCTCTCTCCCTCTCACACTATCTCTCCCTCTCTCCCTCTCACACTCTCTCTCTCCCTCTCACACTGTTTCTCTCTTCCTTCCTCTCTTTCCTTTTCTCTACCGTACACATACTCTCTTCATAATAAGGATGTTTCCATAATAAATTGTGATAGTTACACGCCCCCCCATTCCACACACACACACACACACACACACACACACACACACACACACACACACACACACACACACACACACACACACACACACACACACACACACACACACACACACACACAAGGGGAAGGCAAAGCAGCACTGCCTTGCCTTCCAGCTAACATGCAGAGAATCAACAAGGGGCTTGGTCATGACATAATATTAAAAGCAGGGAGCAGTAAGATATAAAGCATTCGAAATAAACAATCGTAATTAGAAATGTTAACCCCCTAGTCAACAACACTAGCATACTACAGGGGCTTCAGAAAGTATTCATACCCCTTGACTTATTCTACATTTTGTTGTGTTACAGCCTGAATTTAAAATTGATTTTTTTTAAATCCACACAGTACCCCATGATGACAAAATGACATACAAAAAAATATGAAATACAGAAATATCTAATTTACATAGTAGAAATGCACACTGCTGAGTCAATACATTGTAGAAGCAGCTTTGGGGGGTGATTACAGCTTTGAGTTGTCTTGGGTATGTCTGTATCAGCTTTGAGTTGTCTTGGGTATGTCTGTATCAGCTTTGAGTTGTCTTGGCTATGTCTGTATCAGCTTTGAGTTGTCTTGGGTATGTCTGTATCAGCTTTGAGTTGTCTTGGGTATGTCTGTATCAGCTTTGAGTTGTCTTGGGTATGTCTGTATCAGCTTTGAGTTGTCTTGGGTATGTGTCTGTATCGACTTTGAGTTGTCTTGGGTATGTCTGTATCAGCTTTGAGTTGTCTTGGGTGTGTCTGTATCAGCTTTGAGTTGTCTTGGGTATGTCTGTATCAGCTTTGAGTTGTCTTGGGTATGTCTGTATCAGCTTTGAGTTGTCTTGGGTATGTCTGTATCAGCTTTGAGTTGTCTTGGGTATGTCTGTATCAGCTTTGAGTTGTCTTGGGTATGTCTGTATCAGCTTTGAGTTGTCTTGGGTGTGTCTGTATCAGCTTTGAGTTGTCTTGGGTATGTCTGTATCAGCTTTGAGTTGTCTTGGGTGTGTCTGTATCAGCTTTGAGTTGTCTTGGGTGTGTCTGTATCAGCTTTGAGTTGTCTTGGGTATGTCTGTATCAGCTTTGAGTTGTCTTGGGTATGTCTGTATCAGCTTTGAGTTGTCTTGGGTATGTCTGTATCAGCTTTGAGTTGTCTTGGGTATGTCTGTATCAGCTTTGAGTTGTCTTGGGTATGTCTGTATCAGCTTTGAGTTGTCTTGGGTATGTCTGTATCAGCTTTGAGTTGTCTTGGGTATGTCTGTATCAGCTTTGAGTTGTCTTGGGTATGTCTGTATCAGCTTTGCACATCTGGATTTGAGGATTTTCTCCCATTCTTCCTTTTTGCTTAAATTAGTTGGGGAGCAGCTGTGAACAGCGATCTTCAATTCTTTCCACATATTTTTGATGGGATTCATGTCTGGGTTTTGGCTGGGCAACTCAAGGATTTTCACATTCTTGTTCTGAAACTATTCCAGCGTTGCTTTGGCTGTTTTACACTCAGAAGCAGGTTCTCATTTTTTGGCTGTATTTGTCTCCATTCATTATTCCCTCTTGTTTGACCAGTCTCCCAGTCTCTGCCGCTGAACCGCATCCCTAGGGATGGTGTTAAATAGGTGCTGAGCTGTGCCTGGCTTTCTCCAGACGTAGCGCTTTGCATTCAGGCCAAAGAGAAACATTTTGTCTCGTCAGACCACATCATATTTTGCCTTATGATCTCTGAGTCTTTCACATGCCTTTTTGCAAACTCCAGGCATGCTGTCATGTGCCTTTTTCTCAGGAGTGGCTTCCGTTTGGTCACTCTGCCATGAAGCCCAGAGTGGTGAAGTGCTGTTGAGACTGTTGTCCTTCTGGCAGGTTCTCCCATCTCAGACAAGGAACTCGGTAGTCACCTCCCTGACCAAGGTCCTTCTTGCCCGTTTGCTCAGTTTGGTCAGACTGACAGCTCTAGGCAGAATCTGGGTAGTCCATCATTTTTTCAATTACCCAATGATGGAGACCACTGTGCTCTTGGAAACGTTCAACACTCTAGAAATGGTTTTATACCCTTCTCCAGATATATGCCTCACTACAATTTATATCTCAGAGATCTACGGACAGTTCCTCGGAAATTCACGTTATAGTTTTTGCTCCGAGATGCACTGTCAACTGTGGGACCTTATATAGACATGTATGTTACTTTCTAAATCATGTCCAATCAAGTTATAGTGCGGATGATCAATGGGAATTGGATGCACCTGAGCTTAATTTGGAGTGTCATAACAAAGAGTCTCAATACGTACATGATATATGAGATACTGTAGTGAGGGATAGCAGCGCGAGCAAACGAGCTGGGTACATGGATAGACATTTTTTTTACATGGAAATTTGATTGGATACAGCATTTGATTATTGGAAATATAACCCTCACTTTAATTTCAGAAATGCTTTTTTTCTGAGGGATAATTGGGGGAAAGGTCACCGGATATCCGGGGCTACTTTAGCCTATCATGCCTATCATCTACCATTCCAGTGTTTAATTGCTCTATTGTAATTACTTCGCCACCATGGCCTATTTATTGCCTTACCTCCATTATCTTACCTCATTTGCACTCACTGTATATAGACTTTTTTTTTCTTTTTTCTACTGCATTATTGACTGTATGTGTTGTTTATTCCATGTGCCACTGCCGATCCACTTTTGTTCTGTCATCCTTTGTTCTTTGTTCGAGCCATCCTGGACTCGAGGAGTCAGGCTAGGGGCCTTCAGTACCTCGTGGAGTGGGAGGGGTACGGTCTGGAGGAGAGATGCTGGGTGCCGGTGGAGGACGTCCTGGACCCTTCGTTGCTGCGGGATTTCCACCGTCTCCATACAGATCGCCCTGCGCCCCGTCCTCCGGGTCGTCCCCGAGGTCTGTGTCGGCGCACTGCTGGAGCCGCGCGTCAAGGGGGGGGGGGGGGGTGTACTGTCACGACTTCCGCCGAGGTCGGTCCCTCTCCTTGTTCGGGCGGCGTTGGTCGACGTCACCGGCTTTCTAGCCACCGCTGATCCACTTTTCATTTTCCATTTGTTTTGTCTTTGTCTTATCACACCTGGCTTCACTCAACCAATTAATGGTTTATTATTTAACCCTCTGTTCCCCATGTTGTATTTGTGAGTGATTGTTATTTGTTACGTGGATGATTGTCAGGTGTTGCACTTTTTAGATCGTGTTTTAGATCGTGTTTTTGGCACTTGTATGTGTTATGCGCTGTCATTTGGGAACCGGTATTAAAGTGAGCCTGTTTATTACACTCCGCTCTCCTGCGACTTCGCCTTCCATATACACGCATTACAGTGTCAAATTGCTATGCTTTATCTTTATCTCTTTGTTTATCCTGTATTATTGACTGTATGTTTGTTTTACTCCATGTGTAACTCTGTGTCGTTGTATCTGTCGAACTGCTTTGCTTTATCTTGGCCAGGTCGCAGTTGTAAATGAGAACTTGTTCTCAACTAGCCTACCTGGTTAAATAAAGGGGAAATAAAAAATGTAAATAAAACTTTAAAGAATGTTGAAGAACAGGGATAAGAAGTAGCCAAGGCTAGCTTTAGCTTTATGATATTATACATCAACTCAGACCTGATCTGATCTGTTATTATTGTCTTACAATACAGTTTATTTTGTGTTTTCTTCCCCTACAGGCCTGATCGAAATATATTATACTATAAGCAAGTGTAGTGTTTTAAATTGAAACATTGAAAATTTGAAAAACGTATAGAAATGGGACGAATCAAACCAAATGTTTGAATCGTTTAACAGCCCTAGTAAAAACACATGGTTAGTCTGTCATATCCATGTGCTTTAGGTCAAAGTACGTTACACTAAAGACATGTACCACTACATTACATAATACACATTCAAGTATAAGGTCAACCAAATGATCACATAGCGTGACTTGATTTTCTGGGATTATCAACAATCATTTAGTTTGTAATTTACCAAGGGAGCAACGTAACTACAACACAAATCAGTCTGCTGTGATTCCTCTGTATGTGAGTGGGAAAGCTTTAAAGCAGGATGAATTTCATAAAGGTATTTGAAACCTCCAATTCTCCATTCCCTCACATTGCTATGCCATCCAGATCCAGCTGGCCTTTCAACCTTCTGAAGAATCTAATTACCACAAATGATAATAACTATGAATATTTAAAACATTTCAGAAGCTGTTCATTGTCTCTCTGATATTTATAGGCAACGGTGCCAGGAGCAACATTAGTTACTTAACAACCCGATAATAAAACTGAACTAAATCCACTGTGTGTATACTATTACACACATTTAATGCAATTTGAATGTCTTACTTGAGGGCAGTGTTCCATTGAGAATGAAGGAGTAGATCAGCTGACTCGTACCTGACTTGAGAATAACCCCAGTAAGCTTATCTTTCAACTCGTAACCGGAAACCAGTTTCTTTTCTTCAACACAAGATAACTTACCATCTCGGCGCAGCGTTAACTATAAACAGACCATCCTTTCAGATATCAAGAGTTATATTTACATACAAATGTATTCCTTATCTCATAATATACATTAGTCTATATAGAATCATATTACATATAGCCTCTATAATACATGTTATAATCAATATAATCCAATATACTTAGACTCATGACAATATCAAAGGATATCTGTCATCACCTGAGTATGAAGCTCTGTTTTCCTATAGAGTAGCACTGTTTCAGTGCACTTCCATTGTAGATGACTCACTACTTTGTCAAATATAGTAGCCTAAATATACAATATTGTAGTATATTGTATACTCAATATTGTTAATATCTCTGAAGAAACTAATTTGATAGCTGTTAACCCTGCATGATGAATGTTTTGTTTACCAATAAAGTAGCAGTTATTTATATATATTTTTTAACTAGCCAAGTCAGTTAAGAACAAATTCTTATTTTCAATGACGGTCTACCGGGGAACAGTGGGTTAACTAACCACTAGGCTACCCTGCCGCCCCAGTTACAGTACACCTCCAGGTACATGAGTCACTTCATGCGTCCCAAATGACACCCTATTCAATATATAGTGTAATATATGATTAATGATATGTTTACCAATAAAGTAGCAGTCACAGCACACCTCCAGGTGCATGAGTCACAATATACTGGTCCCCTGGTCTGTCCTCAGCCGAAGTGCATTGTCAGGTGGAGGGGAATCTGTCTTAATGTATGAATACTTTATAAGTGATAACTGTATTATGGGGTAACGAATGGAAAACCCCAGAGCCCCAGAAAAGCCATCACTCATCTCCACGGTAACTACTGACAAGCTCTATTCCTGATGCCCATCCTCCTTCATTATATCGTCCCTCCATTCCTTCCTCTTACCACCCTCCTCTCTCTCAATCATTTATCCATCCACCACCACCTACCTCCTCCTCCATCATCACTCTATCCAACCACCCCATTCTATCAGTCATCTCTCCCTCTTTAGTTGTATTAAATAGGAAGGGGGAAAATGAGTGAAGTCACTGATGCGGTGACCTATGAGATGATTGATCGATTGAGATCATTGTCAAGATTATCTATCTATCTGTCTGTCTGTCTAGAAACATTCAGAAACAAAATTACACGTAAACTCAGCAGCTAAATGACAATATGTCTTTTATTTTCTACATGTTAAAGGTTTATTATTTACAAACAAAACAAAATTCAAACAGAAATCAAAATAATTTTTTTGACAAACACCATTTGTCTGCATATAGTTGTAAGAACTCTGTGTCAAGTAACCAACTAACTGTTCATTTTTTACCAAGCTTGTTTTATTAACATGAATCTGTCAGTGGGGTTTAAGAGGAACGTACGTGTGGCTCGTAACTTACAGCATTATCTACACCATAATCTCTCCAAGATGAACATTATCGCACATTATCAGTTAACATATTACACCTGCACTGTCAAGGTTCAGAACCCAAAAGTTCCGGGCCCGTATTCACAAAACAACCGTTTAGGAGTACTGATCTAAGATCAGTTTTTCCTTTTGTCCAAATAATCACATGAATTTATCCAAAAGGTCAAACTAATACTAGGTCAGCAGTCCTCCTCTGAGAGGCTTTGTGAATAAAGACCCTAGTTTCCTTTCTCTGGGCACTGGGCTTTGTTCATTTTAGCATTTTTATTTAAAAACAAAACTAAATTAAATGTACAAATATATGTGCTGGTTAATTGAGAGTTCTCCATACTGCTAAAACTGTAAGCTGATTCGTCCGTTCGTGTTGTACTACATACGTCATAATGCCCATTCCAGAATGCTAGATAGCTGTGGTCGGAATTATTGTGAGAAAAAAAGCACATAGCTGGGAAGCTTTCCCCTCCAAAGGCAAGTGTCAAAAACAGCACAAACCAACAGCGCTGCTATCCATCGGAACCGTGGAATAGTTCCTATTCATGGGTTGCACATTTCGTCACAATGTTGTTTTGAACGTTCGTTTTAGGACTGATGCCCGACCGCGCGCTCTACTCAATGCATTGTCAATTGGCTCTGATGAAGATTTCATCAAATGTGCATAACAGTGGCTTGAAAATACAATGACATTTGTAGAGGCAAATCATTTGCAGGTTTGTCATCATTGTCCAATTAGCTCATTCATCCCCCTTTCTCTACCTTGTAACTATTCACCAGGTCATTGCTGTAAATGAACATTTGTTTTCAGTCAATTTACCTGGCAGAATAAGGAGAAAATGGTGTCACCAGATTGACTTTAGATGCAGTATAATGCAGTATACTGACAGCTAGCTAAGATTGAGGGGAGACCACCGGATTTAAGATAGCTAAAGTTAGCTTTGCTAACTATTTTGGACAATCTTTGCTAGCTAATGACAACATTGTCATCTGTGTAAAGTAAGTTTGACTACATTAATGATGATGGCAAAGCTGATTCCTACTAAATATTTGCCTACTTTAGTAATGTCATCGTATTTCCCGGCCACTATAGTGTAATTTAGATGAAACAGTCATTAGCCCCGTTCAGAATGACTGGGCATCACTGTACTTTTTGGGCACCAGTATGGCTGTGGCATCTGTAAAACGTTCACAATGGCAACGACGTGACGGAGGTGCAACCCATGAATACATTCACCATGGCAGATCAGGATTAAGCAGTCTTGGAATAGAACATTTCTCCATGTTTAGAGAGTTCCAATCTAGATCATACATCTCCCTTTAAACCTTCTATTCACTTAAAATAACTGACTGAAGAGTCTGTATCGTATTTTTCTTTCATCAGAAAGTGCAATTCAAAACAAAGAAAATTACTTTGAATGTTTTGCTTTGGCCAGTTTCATTCCGCGCAACATTAACAATCAACAAAACATCAGTGGCTAGCTACAAAGGAAGTTACAAAAGGTGCTTCAAATTTTTTACAATGTCTCGTCAACGTGTTAGTATCCTCCCAGTTCTGTAGAGACTGTACTAGTCATTACTGTAATTCCGAGAGTTCTATATCAGAATGAGAGAGCCTTTTTCATAGGAATTCGCAATTCTCTTCAAAGATTCCAATTGTTAAACTGAGACATTTGGCTATCATCTTCATTGGTTACATCTTCCTCTCAAAAAAAAAATATTGAAACATAGAACACATATGATAAGTAATATATGTGTTGTATAGGTGCATATGCACATTATAGCTCCTCCCACTCAAAACAAACAAAAAAAGTATCGAACATGGCTACAGTTTTAGGCACAAATACTTAAGTGTCCTTTTGTGAAAATGTCAACGCTTTCGTTGCACACAAATAACGTCTAGACAGACAATGAACAAAACATAATCTCACAGTACATTTAACGTCAACCGTTTTTTTATATAGTATCTTTTTAAGTATTTGTGAGAAGTGCATGCTTTTTATGAGACGTATTTTTTTTGGGGGGGGGGGACTCTATCAGAAGAATGTTCACACACTCTGTATTGTATTGTTCTGTATTGAAGTACTGCTCATCTTTTTAGGTGTGTCTCTAAGGGGAGGGGGGGGGGGGCTTAGATACTCAGAGCCGACTGATGGAGCATGTTTGCCGCCATGAAGATTGTGACTCTAAAACCATGAGAGGTGGTTGTCTGTGAGAACATATCATACTAATTACTCACATGGTTACTATACACAATACATGGGGGGGAGGGGGTCTCTAGCAAACATACACATCAATTCATAAGCACGTCAAATAGTCTGCAACCACATGAGGGTAAGCTGTGTTAGAATGACTGACCTTAATGAATTATCTCAAAGTTTAGTCACATTTCTGGACCCCCCCCCAGGACACTAAATAAATAAGCTTAAACATTGTAATTTTGTTGATATTGTTACAGTTACTATGATGGATTCAGACACACAAGAGACAGAAACCTTAATGCAACCCAGCATATGTTGCTCTCGCTCTGATTCACACACAGTGATTGTTTTTAGAATGGGGCCCAAACACTTGACTTATAACATGACCTACTCAAAAAGAGAGGTGTCTGGAAAAGGTCATGTCAGTCTTCTTCAACATTAACTTTGACTGGAAAATTCATACGTCAAGATTGCAAACCTACAGCAGATGGGCATATTGCAGAAAAAGACTTGAATTCATAAATTTTCTGTCGGTATGAAAACTTTCCTTTCCATTCCACTGCCACACTAGACGATCACATTATTTGAAAACATGATATGGAAGGTGAGTCAATTAAATGAAATATGAAAAAGACATTAAAAAAAAAACAGAAAGCCTGACTAAAACATCCAAACAGGCCGTCCGTACCCTCGGAAATCAAAAGGTGTCAAAACTAACTAAAAGATTTGGAGTCAAGATGTGATAGATTCAACAATGATTCATATTTACAGTAATTCTAAAGTGTCACATTGTGTAACATACAAAATTGCTTAATTGCTGTAAGGAATGGGTAGGTTTACTCACCCAGCACACCCACAGTAAGAAAAGCACACTGTAAAAGGGTATTACTGTATTGTGTAGCGTGTGACTGAAATAAAATATAGCATCTCTACAAATAACATGTTTGCAAAGGAAATGTACAATACAGGGGAGACGTGTTTGAAGGTGTTACGGAGTCCATGCTACAAATGTGTTGAAAAGTGTTGAAACCTCAGCGTTAAATGTGTTGAAAAGTGTTGAAACCTCAGCGTTAAATGTGTTGAAAAGTGTTGAAACCTCAGCGTTAAATGTGTTGAAAAGTGTTGAAACCTCAGCGTTAAATGTGTTGAAAAGTGTTGAAACCTCAGCGTTAAATGTGTTGAAAAGTGTTGAAACCTCAGCGTTAAATGTGTTGAAAAGTGTTGAAACCTCAGCGTTAAATGTGTTGAAAAGTGTTGAAACCTCAGCGTTAAATGTGTTGAAAAGTGTTGAAACCTCAGCGTTAAATGTGTTGAAAAGTGTTGAAACCTCAGCGTTAAAGGTGTTGAAAAGTGTTGAAACCTCAGCGTTAAATGTGTTGAAAAGTGTTGAAACCTCAGCGTTAAATGTGTTGAAAAGTGTTGAAACCTCAGCGTTAAATGTGTTGAAAAGTGTTGAAACCTCCGCGTTAAATGTGTTGAAAAGTGTTGAAACCTCAGCGTTAAATGTGTTGAAAAGTGTTGAAACATCAGCGTTTAAAAAAACATTTAATCCCTCATTCGCTTCTCTTTTGATTGCTAGATGGTTAAAATGAAGAAAGAAACAAGGACTATGCAGACTAATGAAGATTCTCAGTATGACAGGCATTTCTCAGTGTCAAGTAGTGCTTGCTATTGCGTTAAGGTTTTCTTATCTCTAATGAATATATGCATTGTTGTCACTTATTAACTTTTTTTCTGACATATAGACGATGATGAAGATATCAAGGTTCCTGAAAGAAGTAAGACATTGTTATGATTGAGAATGCACCACACAGTATCTGTAAATACTAGATCTACAAAACTATTTACAACACACATATAGATAATCTTTATATCACAGTCTATTGCATAATGGTGATAATCTTTAGTTTATAAATATTATAAATGTACACATAGTTTTGTTAAGCAACATTACATAACGTCTATCACTGTCTGAAATTAGGACTAAAAACAGCATCATCCATTCTTCGCTCACAACATCATCCTTCTACAAACAAAAAAAAGAGCATCACTTCTATTTACATCATTCCTTTGGACCCATAACACTGTCGTGGTGTTCACCGACCATTGTGTGAGGACACTGTGGCTCAAGAGGATGTATTGCTGAGAGCAATGGAACACCTAGCTATTGTACCTGTGTTGGTTGCTAAGATTAAGGTCCCACGAGTTCTGTCATTAGATTTATGTTTGAGTGTGTGCTTCTTTTTTTTTTTGTTGACAGTTTCAAGGTTCGCTTGCGTCAGTTATTCCACAGTGGTGACAAAGCTGCGTAATGTGAGAAGATATTTTACTTCCTCTTCTCGCAGGTACAAAAAAAAAATAATCAAAAAGTCATCTGTCAGGATTCATCACGATGCATTCCAGTTTACAAAAACAGAAAATAACAAACAACCCCCCCTCTCTCCATACATTTGATATCTATATTTATATTTTTTGGAAAGGAAGACTCATGTTTATATACTAGAGCTTTTAAATAGTCTTTGCCAAATATTCTAGTTGGATTTACACACATACATATATATATATTTATTTAATATACATTCTTAAATGTAGGGGGAAAATGTGTCTAAAATATAATACAAGGGCAGTCTGTACAGGAATTCCTTTCGGCTAATTATTTTTCTGAAGAAAATTTTTGAGAAAACAAAAAAATACTCAAGTTCATCTTTATCTTTTTTTTGTATCTCCATTTAAAAATTAAATAAAACAGAAGTTTAAAAAAAAGAAAAATGGGATCATAAATTTGATGCGAACCGCATCTTATCTTGCTCGGTCTCTGTACTGCTTAAGGTAGAATCTCTTCTAGAATCTCTCCTAGAACCAGTGGAATCCCTGTGCTGGGCTGCAGAGGACACCGCTCGCACCGGAGGCAACGCTCCTGATGACATCTGGCGGAACAGGTTGACCCTCTGGGGCACTGTGGTGCGGAGACCGCTCTGTATACCCATACCCTGGACCGCAGCCACCGGCGGGGCAATGGAGGCCAGGGAGTCCCCGGACGCTGCAGGGTGCGCTCGGGGCCCCAGGGACGTGTCGTGGGGCAGGGAGGGCTGGGAGGCAGAGAGGTGGCGCACGTCTCGACTCAGGCTTCCCGACTGGAGAGCATGGCTGGCCTTGTGGAGGCTGTCACTCCTCTGAGGTGACGGGACTTGCTGCTGCTGTTGTGGTTGTTGTGTTGCTGAGGAGGCCGCAGCTCCTCCTGGTTGCTGTGGCTGTGGTAGTGGTTGCTGCGGTGGTAGAGCAGTAGGCAGCGGCTGCTGGATAAGGGAGAGCTGGGAGGCAGTGGGCGAGCCGTACTGGAAGCTGCGGCCCGCCAGCCCAGGGGTCTGCACGGGTGGACTGCACACCGCCGTGGTGAAGGATACCGGGGACATGATGGACGCTTGCTGATGGAGAGAGAGGGGAGTCTGGGGGACGGGCGAGGATGAGTTCAGGTTGCCGTGGATGACGCTGGGGACGGGATAGACACCCTGCGCCGAGGCAGGAAGGATGCGGGCGGTGGCTGCGGTGGAGGGGGCGATGACGGCCGAAGCACTGTAGGTCAAAGAGGTGGCTGACTGCTGGAACTGGTTGTTGCCCAGGGCAGTGGTGTAGGGCGGCTGAGCCGGCGAGTTAATGATGGAGTTTCCAGATATCGGGGTGGTGTTCATCCCTGTGACCGACATCCCTGTGACCGACATCCCTGTGACCGACTGCTTGCGGTCCACCATCATCACCATCTCCCTGTCCTGACGGATTATCTGCTTCAGTATTTCGTTCTCCTGCGTGTTGAACACCCCAGCGTTCAGATCCTTCTGGAACTTCTGGAGGAGCAGGCTGTTCTTCTTCCCTGTTAGGAGGAGATCAGTTAGAGGTTAGGTTGACTTAAGCCGTGATAGACATGGTAGCATATTAACACACCGCAGGGTGGATGTTATGGTGTGGGTTGTTATGGGGTAACAGTGAGTAGAAATGAGAGTGACTATGGTATGAGTATGAGGACATCTGAGTGAGAATGCTGTATTACCAAACTACTGTACATAGTTGATACCTAGTACATTGAGTTTTAAGAGGTAGTAGGTGAAAGGTAATATATTCATATAGATATATATTAGTATTAAGATTTAACAAACATTACCAGTCAGAAGTTTGGACACACCTACTCATTCAAGGGTTTTTCTTTATTTGTACTATTTTCTACATTGTAGAATACTAGTGAAAACATCAAAACTTTGAAATAACTCATATGGAATCATGTTGTAACCATAAAAAAGGGTTAAACAAATACAAATATATTGTATATTTGAGATTCTTCAAAGTAGCCACCCTTTGCCTTGATGACAGCTTTGCACATTCTTGGCATTCTCTCAACCAGCTTCATGAGGTAGTCACCTGGAATGCATTTCAATTAACAGGTGTACCTTGTTAAAAGTTAATTTGTGAAATGTCTTTCCTTAATGCATTTGAGACAATCAGTTGTGTTGTGACAAAGTAGGGTTGGTATACTGAAGATAGCCCTATTTGGTAAAAGACCAAGTCCATATTATAGCAAGAACAGCTCAAATAAGCAAAGAGAAATGACAGTCCATCATTACTTTAAAACATGAAGGTCAGTCAAACCGGAAAATGTAAAGAACTTTGAAAGTTTCTTCAAGTGCAGTCGCAAACACCATCAAGCGCTATGATGAAACTGGCTCTCATGAGGACCGCCACAGGAAAGGAAGACCCAGAGTTACCTTTCCTGCAGAGGATAAGTTCAATAGAGAAGCTGCACCTCAGATTGCAGCCCAAATACATTTTTCACAGATTTGAGGTTTTTGGTTCCAAACGATGTGTCTTCGTGAGACGCTGAGTAGGTGAACGGATGATCGCCGCACGTGTGCTTCCCACCGTGAAGCATGGAGGAGTAGGTGTGATTGTGTGGGGGTGCCTTGCTGGTGACACTCAGTGACTTATTTAGAATTCAAGGCACACTTAACCAGCATGACTACCAAAGCATTCTTCAGCGATACGGCATCCCATCTGGTTTGCGCTTAGTGGGACTATCATTGGAAAGCATTTCTCATGAAGCTGGTATGAGAATGCTAAGAGTGTGCAAAGATGTCATCAAGGCAAAGGGTGGCTACTTTAAAGAATCTAAAATATAAAATATATTTTGGTTTGTTTAACGCTTTTGTGGTTACTACATTATTCCATATGTGTTATTTCATAGTTTCGATGTCTTCACTATTATTCTGCAACGTAGAAAATAGTAAAAATAAAGAAAAACCCTTGAATAAGTAGGTGTATCCAAACTTTTGACTGGTAGTGTGCATTTGGAAAGTATTCAGACCCCTTGACTTTTTCCACATTTTGTTACGTTTTGTTGAATTGTTTTTTCCCCTCATCAATCTACACACAATATCCCATAATGACAAAGCAAAAACAGGATTTTAGACATTTTTGCAAATGTATTAAATATTAAAAACTGAAATATCACATTTACATAGACCCTTTACTCAGCACTTTGTTGAAGAACCTTTGGCAGTGATTACAGCCTCGAGTCTTCTTGGGTATGACATCACAAGCTTGTCAAACCTGTAATTGGGGAGTTTCTCCCATTCAAGTCCGGGCTCTGGCTGAGCCACTCAAGGACATTCAGAAGTCTCTCCTGCATTGTCTTGGTTGTGTGCTTAGAATCGTGGTCCTGTTGAAAGGTGAACCTTCACCCTAGTTTGAAGTCCTGAGCGCTCTGGAGCGGATTTTCATCAAGGATCTCTCTGTACTTTGCTCCGTTCATCTTTCCCTCGATCCTGACTAGTGTCCCAGTCCCTGCCGCTGAAAAACATACCCCACAGCATGATGCTGTCACCACCATGCTTCACCGTAGGGATGGTGCCAGGTTTCCTCTAGATGCAACGCTTGGCATACAGGCCAAAGAGTTCAATCTTGGTTTCATCAGACCAGAGAATCTTGTTTCTCATGGTCTGAGAGTCCTTTAGGTGCCTTTTGGCAAACTCCAAGTGGGCTGTCATGGGCCTTTTACTGAGGAGTGGCTTCCGTCTGGCCACTCTACCATAAAGGCCTGATTGGTGGAGTGCTGCAGAGATGGTTGTCCTTCTGGCAGGTTCTCCCATCTCCACATAGGAACTCTGGAGCTCTGTCAGAGTGACCATCGGGTTCTTGGTCACCTCCCTGACCAAGGCCCTTCTCTCGCGATTGCTCAGTTTGGCCGGGCGTCCAGCTGATGATAGAGGCCACTGTGTTCTCCACTGTGTTCTTCTGTAGCATCTTCAATGCTACAGAAATATTTTTGTACTGTTCCCCAGATCTGTGCCCCGACACAATCCTGTCTCTGAGCTCTACAGACAATTCCTTCGACATCATGGCTTGGTTTTTGCTCTGACATGCATTGTAAACTGTGAGCCCTTGTATAGACAGGTGTGTGCCTTTCCAAATCATGTCCAATCAACTGAATTTACCACAAGTGGACTCCAATCAAGTTGTATAAACATCTCAAGGATGATCAATGGAAACAGAATGCATCTGAGCTCAATTTAGAGTCTCATAGCAAAGGGTCTGAATACTTACGTAAATAAGGTATTTCAGTTTTTTTTATGTTTAATACGTAATTATTATTATTTTTATTTTGAAATACCTGTTTTCTCTTTTGTCATTATGGGCTATTGTATATAGATTGATGAAGGGAAACAATTATTGAATCAATTTTAGAATAAGGCTGTAACGTAACAAAATGTGTGAAAAGTCTAGGGGGTCTGAAGACTTTCCCAATGGACTGTACGCGTGTATGAAAATACACTCAAATAAAAGGTGACATTCTGTACTGCTGCATCATACTAAACATTTGATCTCACATCCAAAATGCTGGAGTATAGAGCCAAATGAAAAGTTTTAGCTTCTCTGTCAAAATCAATACTCAGGGGAGTGTACCTACCCAAGAATAAAGTGTATTAGATTCTAATAATTTTCACAAATACAATTATATAATATAATTCTAAAACACATTGAGTTCACGCCTTGGCTATACATTCAGTAGGACAACAGTTAGCTATGCACTACAGAATACACACTGGAAGGAATCAACCACCACTATTACAAATATTTCAACACAGTCCTTTAAAACTATAGGTCCCAACTACTAAACCATATTTCTTTAATGGCAGTTCAGTTTAGTGACATGAAGTTACCACAATAAAAAGAAAATTGCAACTCATAATCGTCAGTGTTTATTAATTTCGTCTTATTTTTTTTATATATATATTTTTTATATTCAAAAGCTTTTTTATGTTTGACTAATTCATTTCTTTAGTATGTTAATTTTAAAAGAATGGAATAGCTCTAGTCCTCCTGCCCGCTGGCTATGAATGAAGAGAGGTGTAAAGATTTATTTCTAGGATGTATTTGTTTTGGAGCGTTGACCTTTTCCTCACCATTGCTGAGAAACTCTCTTGGTTAGTAAGGATGACAGATTAAGATTCTGGAACTGCTGGTAGCTTTAACAAAGGCTCATCAATCTTTTAAACAGAGACGTTTTCTTTTCCTCTGTGTACTGCTAATGGTGCTAAGGCCTTACAACCTTCACTATTCACGGATGCAGACATTTTATACTGGCAGGTATGTCTATAACACTGGACTTCTTCGCTGATAGAGAGCACATCATAAAGCACATATCTGCAAGTTAGGCAGATGTATAGTGGGTACATAGTACCAGGTTAAGCAGATGTATAGTGGGTACATAGTACCAGGTTAAGCAGATGTATAGTGGTTACATAGTACCAGGTTAAGCAGATGTATAGTTGGTATATATCTGCAGGTTAAGCAGATGTATAGTTGGTACATAGTACCAGGTTAAGCAGATGTACAATTAGTACATAGTACCAGGTTAAGCAGATGTATAGTGGGTACATAGTACCAGGTTAAGCAGATGTATAGTTGGTACATAGTACCAGGTTAAGCAGATGTATAGTTGGTACATAGTACCAGGTTAAGCAGATGTATAGTTGGTACAGGAACTTTTCAAAGCAGCTATTTAGAATAAGAACAAATGTTGCGTTAACATACAGTAATTCACATATTGAAAATTAAAGGCGGATTTGAACAGTTTTCCCCTTTTCAGGGAACATTTTGACTAATGCTTTATTTTGGTATTCCATTTAATCTAAAGTAAGCCTTTTCGAAATGTCATCCTTTACAGAATACAGTGCTAGTGGCATTTTCATTACGCCCATATTCTGTACAGCCTCTCTGTTGACATATGGCCAGCTGTACAGACGGCTGGGTCAACGGCAGGGCAGAGGCAAACTGTTTGTGGCAGGCAGACGTATCCATAAGGACAGGATGTTAACATTCGTAGCTTTGTGTGAAAGAGAAGAAAGGGTCAAGGGGATCAATAGATTCCTTCGTGAAGGTAAGTGTTGGCTAGACGTGTCCTGGCAAAAATCCATCCCTAGGGTCAAAAGGAACCCTATTCCCTTCATAGTGCACTTCCCATAGGGCTCTGGTCAAAAGTTTTCTAGGTAATAAGGCACCATTTTGGGACGTAGCCCAACTCTCTGTTATGCCACACATAATGCCTCACCATCCAGCACAAAGCAATGACCGCCAGGGCCAGCCCTGGGATGAGCATTGGCAGGTGGATCAGGCGTGATTGATTCTGTCCTTAGACTGGGTAAGCTTTGTGTGAGAGACGATGAGTCCCTTATCAGTCATTCCAAGGAAGCCGATCAGTCATTGGCTTGGCCGTGATTCTCTTGGATGTGGACCAATGACAGCGCTGAACACTAGGGAAGTGGCTAGACGCTAACGCTAACACCAGACACTGACTGCAGGGTATACCATAGACTTACATGACGTCAGTATACATTGCTGAACAGAATGCTTCACGATTAAACTCTGGATGGGGAGGAGCACAACACAGACATGTTATTGTTGAAACACGAGGTCATGGGATGGAGGAGTGCCCTTGTAAGTCACGTACAGTATATTTACAGTCCAGTACAGTCACATCTCACACAGCTCAGTAAATGCTTTGACTCTGATCAAATGGAAGCTGAGGTCTGTGGAGATAATGTATTGGTGGAGCATAATAGAGTGATATTATGCAGTAAGACAAATAGGTTTAACCACTACCGTTAAACTGAGGGAATTGGACATGGAAATGACTAGAAACGTGGACTGCACTGACAGTGGAGGGATACAGTGAAAACCTTGAGCCACAAGAACACACTTGTTTTTCAATGGTTTCCTGTTCTTAAGTGTATTAATTATAGGTCACCGGGTGTGTTTAAACATGTAGATTTACAGTAGATCTACTGTTTAAACACTGCTTAAAACATTAAACTTTGAATACCCATATTTGTGTTACATTTTCTCTTTCTCAACATACTTAGTGTCTTTTTAGATGTACCTCCCCAGTTAATATTGAAATGAATAGGTGTTGTTTATTAAAGATGATCCTTCATTGTCTGTATACATGAACCGTACTGAAATGTCATGAACCAAACTGAAATGTGGCTATTTCAGTGGCTATTTCAGTGGCTATTTCAGTGGCTATTTCAGTGGCTATTTCAGTGGCTATTTCAGTGGCTATTTCAGTGGCTATTTCAGTGGCTATTTCAGTGGCTATTTCACAAAGCATTTTGTATTGTGCTGTATTGAACTAATGGTATGGTGACAAACTGGTTGAATAATGTTTTTTTCACTTCATTTCAATAACAAAAAAACATTGATGATGTTGAATCAACGTGGAAAACTAATTGGATTTGCAAAACGTCATTAACAAAACAGAATTTCATATTTTTTTCACCCAACTTATAACTTCAATGACATTGGATTTTTTAAAATAAAAAATGTAAAAATTGAATTCACGTTAGTTGACAACTCAACCAAATGTAAATCAAAAGTAGACGTTAAAACGACGTCTGTGCCAAGTAGGAACTGTCAATCCTGGATATGAGGGCCCAAGGGGAAATAAACACCACACCAATTAAGACGCGAACCGTTTAAAACTAAACTGAAACAGAAGGCGGTTAACAGAATTAACAACAATCAGAACAATACAAAACATTAACGCTGGTTCTAACCAACAAAGGAAAGAAATACAATCATCTTGTTATCTCTGTGTGGTGTCAAACTTGTAACTACTTTTGAACATAAAAATAAAAACCCAGAAACCTTTGCTGGTAGCTGATATCAAGAAAACAAACTTCAGTTGTTTCAAATAAGCAAAGAAACATTCTTGTTGCATCCCATTTGAAAAGCTACTTTTCCCCTGAGTGCCGCTATACTGATGAGATGTGTAGAGAAATAGTACACTAAACTAAGCCTATAGATTAATGCTCATGAACTTTATTTAGACTGTGGCTCTTAATCAATTAGGAGATTAATGATTACTGACCATAAGGCTCGTTAAATGTATACTCTAGGCTTTCACACATTTGATTGGTTATCTAACCGACTAGTCCGTGCAGGTAAATCCCTGCCCATGGTAATTACTGAGAAGGGACGTAACAGAACAGTGAGGCGTTTACGGAGCAGTACACAGAGCTGAAAAACCTCACCAGGTGGCTGCTCGGTGTGACGTCAGCCCAAACTCTAAAAATAGGAAAAGCATAAAGCTGCTTAGGTTTTCTCTCATGTCACTCTGACCTTTGTACTAAAACAAAGACAACGATCAGCTCAACAAATACACTGTAGTCATTTTCTCAATTATTCTATTTTTTTTTTCAACAAAAAAAAGGCTCCATCACAAAATTCACAATTCATGTCAAACTGGAATCAACTTGAACTGTAATAATTCTGAAATAATGAAAAACATGTATTTTTTTCAACAGATGAAAATGTATTCCTAGACTCAGCATATCGGTTTAGTTGCATTGATAGAATCCAAGTACTGTCCAAGGTGTCTACAGAAACAATATGGCAATATGGCATGTAACATTCAATCAATATTCCTTTGTTTTAGTTACCTCTGTCAAATGACTACTTAGAACATTTACCTGTATGTTGACAACAAAGATTATGTTAAACCTACTGTTGGGGGAAACCTTTGTCTAACTTTAGGTTTCTTTTCAATGGAGGAAGAAGGAATTCACCTTGGGAATGAATGTAACAATGTGAGTTCATGTTCTGGAAAATGTATTTGAGAACAAATTAATTTTAGTGCGTCTGGTTCATTTGCTCTGGCTGTGCGAATATTGAAATTGGAATAAAAGGGTTTACCTGCTGCCTATTCGTCGGCCAGGACACTCTTGAAAACGAGATGTGCTCATCTCAAGAGGGACTCCTGGTCAAATCATTTTTTTTTAGATAGAGATACAATCAATTGTGCAACATGTTATTTGTTCAAATGCATGGTTCTTTTTTCTTTAAAGAACCAACCAGACAAGCACTTGCAGTCCAAGTCCATATATAAACGAGACATCCAGCACTGATCATGACATTGTATTTTCCCTTGTATGAGACAAAACCCCCTTTTTTTTAAAAGTCCAAATGAATAAATTCATTTCATAACACTTACTGATTTAGGAGAAGTGTTTTTTTTAACAGCCGGCAGCCAGCTCTTGTATTGAAACGGAATATAATGTGACACATTGGTTGGTTGTTTCCAAAAGCCAACCATATTCTCTAGTGAAAAGGGCAAATGTAATTCACGACCACCACAGAGGTCAAAAGGGCAAATGTAAATCACGACCACCACAGAGGTCAAAAGGGCATACGTTTCAGAGGGTAGTGTAGACAGAATCTACAGGGCAATGGAACTGATGTACAGTACTATAGCCAGTTGGTCAAAGCTATGAGAGGAATCATTCACATTTCCAGAAGAAGGTACATTCAGCACTATGACAACGTACCATGTTTACCTAATAGACTATTGATTTGCTCTGATTGGTCTATCCCAACCATGTTTTATCGATTGATTAATTGACTTGCCTGTCACAATAGTATTGCAATGTTGAGTCAACACAAGGGGTGCAAAGCAATTCAATGTCAACATGCCTGAGACACAAACAAACATACCAACTAAAACCCAATAAACCAACAAAGAAGAAACAAACAAACATACCAACTAAAACCCAATAAACCAACAAAGAAGAAACAAACAAACATACCAACTAAAACCCAATAAACCAACAAAGAAGAAACAAACAAACATACCAACTTAAACTCAATAAACCAACAAAGAAGAAACAAACAAACATACCAACTCAAATTCAATAAACCAACAAAGAAGAAACAAACAAACATACCAACTAAAACTCAATAAACCAACAAAGAAACAAACAAACATACCAACTCAAACTCAATAAACCAACAAAGAAGAAACAAACAAACATACCAACTCAAACTCAATAAACCAACAAAGAAGAAACAAACAAACATACCAACTCAAACTCAATAAACCAAAAACAAAGAAGAAACAAACAAACAGGAAATAAATACAGACCACAAGCTTAATCAAGGTTTGAGACAACATTTGCACCCTATCGTTCTGCAAATTCAACTTGTTTTTATAAAAATCTTCTCACAGTATCTGTTATATTTAAAAGACACGGGGTACCTGTACACAAAAAAACTCCCATCATATCACCCCTTTTTGGTAATAGTTGTTGATAAAGTGCCTGAGCAAAATGGACGTTTGTTAAAGATAGAATTCACAATAACTTTCTGCTATTATATATCAAATGTTTGGCCATGCAATTCAAACAAATGTCCCAGAGTTCCAGTTGAATACCCCCACCATGCTTTATGCATGTGATGACAAATATCCCCAACCACTCCTATCTAATTCCTATATTCCTACGGTAATGATCCATGACTCTTTAATGCTTTACGCTCATAGTTTCAAACTACCGGTCATTTGAAAAACATTAGAATATTTGTTGATGTAATGTCATAATTGTAATGTTAACTTTAACATGCCATAAAGCATGTTTAGTAAATCATCTTAAGATTTATACTATTCTTTATATCTAGTCGTTATATCTATTCTTTTACAGAGGGGGAGATGGACGACTCCTTTCAATTATGTGTGATTTATTTAAAAAATATATAATTAGAATTTAATATTTGAAACAGCTAATGTTTCTTTAAATAAACTCCTTATAAGTTATTTTAAGTTATATGTTTCTCATTGGTTCAAACCAGGTGGGCCAAGTCTGGCTAAAATCCATCAAGAAAGTGAAGAAAGTGAAGAAAGTGAACCTTCTTTTATTTTTTAAATGGTGACAAAAAGAATGTGTACATTATAAAAGTTGACCTCACATGGAGAAACAAACAATTCTGACATCCCTACTAAGCTCACTTCAAAATTAAGCATATCTATGCAGAAACCAAAAGTTGAGAAAAAATAATATAGCTGATTTCTAAAACGTTGCATACGACATCAGTTAGTTAACTTTGAACTTCTGTCAAAATGTGAGACCTGACAAAAAGGCACTTGTAACGTAATAAATATATCTTACCAAGCCACCTGCTGTATTCTGTCCTTTAATAAAGATAAAAGATTATAGACTTTTCATGGAAACAGAATGGCCGTCTTAGGACAAAGAGTACATACAGTACACACAATATGAAAAGGGTGGTTTCTCAATACGTGCGCATTACCTATATGCATTACTAGTGCAATATTCTACAAGCATTAGATGCTATATGCTTTCTTCTCCTTATGAGTGTGTGGCCATGATGAAATGTGAATTTTATAGGCAACCTCTCCAGATAAATATCAGACAATATTTGTAGCATCAAAGCAGCCAATTGAGGAGAAACAGTTAAACCAGATTATATCAGAATATTTCCCAAATATGAATTATAGTACAAATCTAGTACATTATGAGCATAATTATTTAAAAGGGAGAAGTTATTTAGGAAAAACAGCATAAAAAAGATGCCCTGGTTGCATTACATACATGTGCCCCTTTTTTCAGTCATTCAAATAATTATGTTTCTATCTGATTAATTGATTATCTTTCTTTATGACTTTAGTTAAATTGCCACTAATAACGGCAAAGTTTGTCTATGTTTCTCTAACAAATGAAAGGAACATGGCTTGGCAGGAACCAGAGTGAGAGGTGAAGGAACTGGCCGTGTACAGTAGCTAGGGTTACAACATTTAGTAGATTCCACAAATTTCAGAGTTTTCCAGAAATCCAGGTTGGAGGATCTCCTGATTATTCCCTCCTGATTCCAGGAATATCCCATCCGAGATTTCTGCAAAGCTGGGGAATTTTGGGAAAGTTGCCAGACGCTAAGGGGAGTCATATAATGTCTACAAGCCGTGCCTGTCAAGCCGGATCAAGCCTGGTCAAACCTGGTCAAGCCTGGTTAACTTTGAGGCCTCTGGCTCCCTGCCCTCCCTCCCTGGTGTCACATGCCCAGCTCAGGGCCCCTGTTTGGGGGCCAGGCCAGTCTATGGCTGCTCTGGCTGGGCTGGTCCTTGGGACGGGGTCGGGGTGCTGCTCATACCCAGGTGTGCAGGTGAATGGAGACGGAGGCACATGCAGATGAATTATAGCTTCCATCCACTCGCCAGAAGGGGTTCCAGTTGGGGGTCAACACCAAACCAAAGAAGGGATGGAACTGACACCCTCCTGGACAGACAGATCTGACACCCTCCTGGACAGACAGATCTGACACCCTCCTGGACAGACAGATCTGACACCCTCCTGGACAGACAGATCAGACACCCTCCAGGACAGACAGATCTGACACCCTCCTGGACAGACAGATCTGACACCCTCCTGGACAGACAGATCTGTAGTGCTGAGCGATTAACCAAAATATTTTGTTGTTGGTTATTAAACAACGAATTGACCGACATTGGTTCAATTACTTGAATTCCATTTAGTTTTTTTTTTTGTGAGCCCAATCATTCACAAGATAAAAGATCTGAAAAAAGATCTGAAAAATCAAGTCAAGAATTATGTGGACTGCTGGGCTGAAGGGGTGTAGTTTTCATTAAGCAAATATACAACCTTGTTCAGCGCAGAAACTTGGTATTTAACTACAATGACCATAATCCGTTGTGCCAGTTTTCTCCGGCTCAGAGACAAATCAGCGAGGAAGATAGTGAACGAAGCGAGAGGTTTCATTCTCGCCAAAATCTGTCCAAATTAACGCAATGCTTTTCTATGGACTTATTTTGGACCTAAGCTTGTCGCCTGCCTTCCCGTCTTTGGGACAACAACTCCTATTGTTAGGGTGGAGACACGAGCATCTCGTCATTAAATACAGATACACTTTTACACCTGCTACGTTAGATACACACAGACCACATAGACTCCATGAGGGAGGAATGTTCACAACACAACGACGGGAGAGAGGGACAGAGACAGTTCGAGGAAGTATACCTTATCTATTTTGAAGAACTAGAAAAAGTATGTTGTCAGACAGCTCTGCAGCATACCGAGTCAGGCTGGCTAAATAGGATGACTACAGACAGTATAGTATGGGGAGCACATAACATTAGATGGTCTGGCTGGCTGCTACTGTCAGAGCAGAGATGAGATGATCACTTTAAGGAATGAAAAATAATAAAGTCATCAAATAAAAACTAACTAATAAAAACACAACTGAAATAATTTACTAGTTTATAGTGATTTATTTTGATTTCTACCCAACGTGGACCTGACTGAGACAATGGAATATTATAGTGATTTCTATTGATTTCTACCCAACATGGACCTGACTGAGACAATGGAATATTATAGTGATTTATTTGGATTTCTACCCAACGTGGACCTGACTGAGACAATGGAATATTATAGTGATTTCTATTGATTTCTACCCAACGTGGACCTGACTGAGACAATGGAATATTATAGTGATTTCTACCCAACGTGGACAATGGAATATTATAGTGATTTCTATTGATTTCTACCCAACGTGGACCTGACTGAGACAATGGAATATTATAGTGATTTCTATTGATTTCTACCCAACGTGGACCTGACTGAGACAATGGAATATTATAGTGATTTCTACCCAACGTGGACCTGACTGAGACAATGGAATATTATAGTGATTTCTATTGATTTCTACCCAACGTGGACCTGACTGAGACAATGGAATATTATAGTGATTTCTATTGATTTCTACCCGTGGACCTGACTGAGACAATGGTGACCTGACTGAGACAATGGAATATTATAGTGATTTCTATTGATTTCTACCCAACGTGGACCTGACAATGGAATATTATAGTGATTTCCTGACTGAGACAATGGAATATTATAGTGATTTCTATTGATTTCTACCCAACGTGGACCTGACTGAGACAATGGAATATTATAGTGATTTATTTGGATTTCTACCCAACGTGGACCTGACTGAGACAATGGAATATTATAGTGATTTCTATTGATTTCTACCCAACGTGGACCTGACTGAGACAATGGAATATTATAGTGATTTCTACCCAACGTGGACCTGACTGAGACAATGGAATATTATAGTGATTTCTATTGATTTCTACCCAACGTGGACCTGACTGAGACAATGGAATATTATAGTGATTTCTATTGATTTCTACCCAACGTGGACCTGACTGAGACAATGGAATATTATAGTGATTTCTGATTTCTACCCAACGACCTGAAGACAATGGAATATTATAGTGATTTCTATTGATTTCTACCCAACGTGGACCTGACTGAGACAATGGAATATTATAGTGATTTATTTGGATTTCTACCCAACGTGGACCTGACTGAGACAATGGAATATTATAGTGATTTATTTTGATTTCTACCCAACGTGGACCTGACTGAGACAATGGAATATTATAGTGATTTCTATTGATTTCTACCCAACGTGGACCTGACTGAGACAATGGAATATTATAGTGATTTCTATTGATTTCTGATTTCCAACGTGGACCTGACTGAGACAATGGAATATTATAGTGATTTCTATTGATTTCTAACCTGAGACAATGGAATATTATAGTGGACCTGACTGAGACAATGGAATATTATAGTGATTTATTTTGATTTCTACCCAACGTGGACCTGACTGAGACAATGGAATATTATAGTGATTTATTTTGATTTCTACCCAACGTGGACCTGACTGAGACAATGGAATATTATAGTGATTTCTATTGATTTCTACCCAACGTGGACCTGACTGAGACAATGGAATATTATAGTGATTTCTATTGATTTCTACCCAACGTGGACCTGACTGAGACAATGGAATATTATAGTGATTTCTATTGATTTCTACCCAACGTGGACCTGACTGAGACAATGGAATATTATAGTGATTTCTATTGATTTCTACCCAACGTGGACCTGACTGAGACAATGGAATATTATAGTGATTTATTTTGATTTCTACCCAACGTGGACCTGACTGAGACAATGGAATATTATAGTGATTTCTATTGATTTCTACCCAACGTGGACCTGACTGAGACAATGGAATATTATAGTGATTTCTATTGATTTCTACCCAACGTGGACCTGACTGAGACAATGGAATATTATAGTGATTTCTATTGATTTCTACCCAAAGTGGACCTGACTGAGACAATGGAATATTATAGTGATTTCTATTGATTTCTACCCAACGTGGACCTGACTGAGACAATGGAATATTATAGTGATTTCTATTGATTTCTACCCAACGTGGACCTGACTGAGACAATGGAATATTATAGTGATTTCTACCCAACGTGGACCTGACTGAGACAATGGAATATTATAGTGATTTCTATTGATTTCTACCCAACGTGGACCTGACTGAGACAATGGAATATTATAGTGATTTCTATTGATTTCTACCCAACGTGGACCTGACCGAGACAATGGAATATTATAGTGATTTCTATTGATTTCTACCCAACGTGGACCTGACTGAGACAATGGAATATTATAGTGATTTCTATTGATTTCTACCCAACGTGGACCTGACCGAGACAATGGAATATTATAGTGATTTCTATTGATTTCTACCCAACGTGGACCTGACTGAGACAATGGAATATTATAGTGATTTCTATTGATTTCTACCCAACGTGGACCTGACCGAGACAATGGAATATTATAGTGATTTCTATTGATTTCTACCCAACGTGGACCTGACCGAGACAATGGAATATTATAGTGATTTCTATTGATTTCTGGACCTGACAACGTATTATAGGATTTCTATTGACCTGACCGAGACAATGGAATATTATAGTGATTTCTTTTGATTTCTACCCAACGTGGACCTGACCGAGACAATGGAATATTATAGTGATTTCTTTGATTTCTACCCAACGTGGACCTGACCGAGACAATGGAATATTATAGTGATTTCTTTTGATTTCTACCCAACGTGGACCTGACCGAGACAATGGAATATTTTCAATGTTTTGGCAATTCAATGTTCACTATTTTTGTCTTTGGAATTTCCATTAAAAAAATTCTAAAATCAATGTAACGTCATTATATCATACTGCATTTAATGCAAAAAATAAATAAATCGAAATTGAAAATCGTCATAATTTTTTAATAATCGAACCGAAACCGAACAGATCTGAAAAAGCACTAATCGCTCAGCAATTACAAATCTCACACCCTCCCGGACAGGCAGATCTCGCATCCTCCCAGACAGACAGATCTGACACTCTCCCAGACAGACAGATCTCACACCCTCCTGGACAGACAGATCTGACACCATCTCGGATTGACAGCGACATGCACTGCCTTCCATTTATTAATAACATAAAACTATCAACGTTACAAATGTAAACAATTATTGTAAAGATATGTTATCAATGTAAAACATTTGATAAAATTAAGTTAACTTGATGGAAAGAGAGAAGGAAAGAGCATACAGGCCATGCATCACCATGGCAGGCAGACAGAAATACAGACAGACAAACAGACCATCAGACATGGTGCGGTGAAGGAGGGCAAACACTATGAAGACAGTCACATACACATGGCACGGCGCAGGCAGGCCATGACAGTGCACCAATCCCCACAGTAGAGTAGCAACACAAGGCATGGTCACGGTCTTACCGATGCGGTCCAGGCGGTCGATGGCTACGGTCTCGAAAGCGCGGCGCATCATAGGGTACTCTTCCAACACCTCGTTGAAGTGATCCACAGAGAGGGAGAAGAGACGGCAGTAGGTGTCAGCGCGAACGCTCGCCGTGCGTCTCCCCTTCGTCAGCAGACAGATCTCTGCAGAAACAATACAACAACAGAAAACGCGCAATCAGACTCGAGCTTTGTGATGTCACTGAAATAATGACATATTTCTTTTTTTGGTCATGACAGAAGGACACATTTCCACACACTTTCAAAAGCTCTCCAGTTTTATTTTGCAGGGAGACCATGGGTAGGGTATCCTATATTTATCTCATTACTACTGGGTGTGAGTACACTCTTTCTAAGCACTTTCTGTTTCGGTCTCTATGCTGTCTAAGGCCTGATGGCCAAAATGTGTACATCCATTGTCAGTAATACATTATTTACGAGTGTTGCAGGTCTTTGACAGACACACAGGTAAGAGAGGCAGGGAAGCAATGGAGTGAAGAATTACAGCCTTAACGAAGATCAGCTCAAACCCAATCTGAGGTGAAGAACCTCCAACATGGGACAAATGACCATATAAATGAAGAATGAAGTCCAAGGTACAGCTGGTTCTAATGCACACAGCCTTTATCACTGCATTGTCACTAGAGCAGTGACAATTCATCACGTTGTCACTTTGAGCTAATGATTCTGAAATGTCAGTGTATGTCCAGGCCCGGGTTGCTGCTGCTGCTACTGCTGCTGTCTAGCATAGGCGTGTACAGTACAGAGAGTCAACTGTATAGACACAGTGATTCAAATCTAACACAGAGAACGGCCCCTGTGAACTTTGATTGTCTTTTGAAGGTGATTTCTTTTTTGAGCCGACGTCCTGACATCTCGACGATCATATTGCCTTTTAAAGTCTATCACCGTGCACAGGTATAGATAACCTGTGTTGGATTGACTCCCAGCCTGTATGTATCAAGTGTAGTTCCTATACTTCAGCTTCATATTAAAGTGGTAGACGACCCTCTACTTGATGCCTTGTCCCTGGCCCTTATCTCAGACCTTCAGATGGTATGTATAATATGTTAGCCACTGGGACATTATGTGCTACTTCTGTAATTACTGGACTCTGCCCTTGGACATGTTACCTCTCAAATTAGACGCAACTCTTGGATCTAATTCAGTCAACGTAAAGATTTCCCCCTGCTGCAAGATTAACCCTGCTACAAACTACTGTGGGGTCATCCATCCTAATACACCTATCAGAAAGACAGCCCCTGAGAAAGTAAACCCATCTTGTGCCCAGTGGCTAGCTGATGCTAGTTTATGAAAGCATTCATATTTATTGCTAGTGTGTAGACAAAGCAATATCTTCTTCAAAACAATAAGTCATATAAGTCACAGTGAAAGGGACATGAATTATTGGACGTTTGTTTGAGGACAATGCCCTTGACATTCACAGCCTAGATGTCTACTGTGAAAAGCGTTAGCTGCTATAGAGCTGCCTGCCATAGCCTGCAGGATGTGAAAACAGGACTCCCAAACTGTGAGTGTGAACAAGGTGTTAGTGCTGTTATAATAGAAAAAGCTCCTCATAAGTGCGATCTCTGTTGGCACAGAGAGAATCCATGTGGTGCTATGAACAGAGGCTTCAACACTGAGCATCCTATTCGCTACATAGTGGCCCTTAGGGCTCTGATCAAAAGTAGTGCACTATATAGGAAATAGGATGCCATTTGGGACACAAAACCATACCCCCTCAGTCTCTATAATCGCTTCACACTAAAAATAATGAGCTAGCTTAAAGAAATACACTCAACAGAGAGAGAGAGCAAAGAGAGAGACAGCAGAGAGAGAGCAGAGAGAGAGCAAAGAGAGAGGGCAGAGAGAGAGCAAAGAGAGAGATGGCAGAGAGAGAGCAGAGATAGAGCAAAGAGAGAGACAGCGGAGAGAGAGCAGAGAGAGAGCAAAGAGAGAGAGCAGAGTTAGAGCAAAGAGAGAGACAGCAGAGAGAGAGAGCAGAGAGCTAGAGACCAAAAAGAGAGACAGCAGAGAGAGAGCAAAGAGAGAGAGAGCAGAGAGAGAGCAAAGAGAGAGACAGCGGAGAGAGAGCAGAGAGAGAGCAAAGAGAGAGAGCAGAGTTAGAGCAAAGAGAGAGACAGCAGAGAGAGAGCAGAGAGCTAGAGACCAAAAAGAGAGACAGCAGAGAGAGAGAGAGAGCAGAGAGAGAGAGCAGAGAGAGCAGAGAGAGAGAGAGAGCAGAGTTAGAGCAAAGAGAGAGACAGCAGAGATAAAGCAAAGAGAGAGAGAGAGCAGAGAGTTGGAAATACATTGCAGAGCAGAGAGAAAGTTGGTTTCATCTGGAGTTAATTGTATTATTTGACAGGAGGCAACCCAGAGGAAAGGAGGAAGGTTAGTAGTTAGATGCCTGAGTTGGCGAGAAATTAGAAGGTGTTTCTGTCACTCTCACAAATTAGGGGACGATCAGTTAGCTTAGCTCTCCTGTCCTCCGGGTGCTTCCAAAATAGCACCCTACTACCTATACAGTACAATACTTTTGACAAGGGCCCATAGGGTTCAGGTCAAAAGTATTGCACTAGGAATAGGGTGCCATTTGGGACTCAGATTCTCTCTCCTTCAGGGCGGACAGTGTAGGAACAGAGCCAGGGCACCCAGCACTGTAGAGTCATTATCTGGACTACAAGCTGATCTGGGTTTACATACTATTAGAAATCATGTCAAATACGTTATCTAAGATTGATTGAGCTTGACTGGCACAATGGAACTAATAGAATAGTCACAAGGAGTGTAAAACTACAAATCACGCCCATATGGCACTCCTGTTAGGCTAGAGCAAACGCTCAACAGATCTGAAAGGTTTCAAATAGTATCTGAGCCCAGATCAGGTTGGGAACGGGGTATAGCCACCCAGCCTTGAGGCGTAGACATCTGGACAACCAGGCTTGGAAGTGTGAGACCTGGGAGAGTGTGATTAGCACGCTAACTCTAGCTAGTTTGTCGGCAGGACAGAGTGATTAGTACGCTAACTCTAGCTAGTTTGTCGGTATGACAGTGTGATTAGCATGCTAACTCTAGCTAGTTTGTCGGTGTGACAGTGTGATTTTCACGCTAACTCTAGCTAGTTTTTCGATACAACAGAGTGATTAGCATGCTAATTCTAGCTAGTTTGTCGGTACAACAGTGTGATTAGCATGCTAACTCTAGCTAGTTTGTCGGTACAACAGAGTGATTAGCATGCTAACTCTAGCTAGTTTGTCAGTACGACAGAAAGTCAGACTCAGGAGTGATTAGCACAGCGTTCCTGGTTAGTATTCCATATTAGTGTTGGTTAGATGTACTTTTAGCATGCTAATACTATCCAGTAGCATTGGGCGTAGCTAGCCGGCTTGCATCAGTGTTATTGTCAGGTCCTCTGTCTGTCTTTGGCTAGATCTGGGGCTATGTTATGCTGCTGATAATGTGGTTCAGTGGAGGGGAAGTAGTGAGGTTTCTGACTGGACCAGCTGCTCTCAAGTCAGCTCCCTACCTAATGCCATACTTATGCAACGACCAACAGAGAGGGGGGGGGGGGGGGGTGTACCCACCAGATGGGCAGCAGGCCGGAGCAGGTGGCTGGCATCAGCATAGCGTGGCAAAATGACGGGCTACATACACACACACACACACCATTCATGCTGCCTCAAAATGAGTGAAGGGGGACCAGAGCCCCCCCGTTTGGGGCTTACAGTGCACACCACCATCACACACAGCATGATGCAACTAAACACAATTCACTGGTGACAGGAAATAACCAGAGGAAATGTCCCAAATATTAGTCTAGGTCAAAAGTAGTTCACTGCATAGGGAATAGGGTTCCATAGGGCTCTGGTCAAAAGTAGTACACTATATAGGGAATAGGGTTCCATAGGGCTCTGGTCAAAAGTAGTACACTATATAGGGAATAGGGTTCCATAGGGCTCTGGTCAAAAGTAGTACACTATATAGGGAATATGGTTCCATAGGGCTCTGGTCAAAAGTAGTGGACTATATAGGGAATAGGGTTCCATAGGGCTCTGGTCAAAAGTAGTGCACGATATAGGGAACAGGGTACCATAGGGATCTGGTCAAAAGTAGCACACTGCATAGGGAATAGGGTTCCATAGGGCTCTGGTCAAAAGTAGTGCACTATATAGGGAACAGGGTACCATAGGGCTCTGGTCAAAAGTAGTGCACTATATAGGGAACAGGGTACCATAGGGCTCTGGTCTAAAGTAGTGCACTATATAGGGAACAGGGTACCATAGGGCTCTGGTCAAAAGTAGTGCACTATATAGGGAACAGGGTACCATAGGGATCTGGTCAAAAGTAGCACACTGCATAGGGAATAGGGTTCCATAGGGCTCTGGTCAAAAGTAGTGCACTATATAGGGAACAGGGTACCATAGGGCTCTGGTCAAAAGTAGTGCACTACCATAGGGCTCTGGTCAAAAGTAGTGCACTATATAGGGAACAGGGTACCATAGGGATCTGGTCAAAAGTAGCACACTGCATAGGGAATAGGGTTCCATAAGGCTCTGGTCAAAAGTAGTGCACTATATAGGGAATAGGGTTCCATAGGGCTCTGGTCAAAAGTAGTGCACTATATAGGGAACAGGGTACCATAGGGCTCTGGTCAAAAGGGATCTGGTCAAAAGTAGCACACTATATAGGGAAGAGGGTACCATTTGGGATACATCCATAGTGTGCAGAGCAGGAGCAGGACAATTATAATATACACAAAACAACCCCTAGAAGGAGCCTCTAACTGTCCCTTCGCTGTGACCCGTTTGAATTACAGCCTTCATTAGCCCCCTGGTTCACCTTCCAAAGTCACTGGTCTCAAGGCTGCCACGAGTCTTGCTCAGGCCCTCTCACTGCAACTACTTCTACTATTCGTCTCTGTCACCTGGCTGCCTTGCCAACTGCTATAAGACAATTGTTGTGTAGAATAGAATAAAATAGAATAGATACTTTATTGTCCATTTGGTTCGAATGGAAATGTGTCTTTCACCTTTTCCCCACAGGTGTGTATGAGCTGCCTGAGAGGACCAGAGGACCAGAAAATCATAAAATACTATACCTGTGAAATGGTCTCTATAAAATACTGTAGAGTACCTGTGAAATGGTCTCTATAAAATACTGTAGAGTACCTGTGAAATGGTCTCTATAAAATA
This sequence comes from Oncorhynchus nerka, assembly GCF_034236695.1. Taxonomy (NCBI): domain Eukaryota; kingdom Metazoa; phylum Chordata; class Actinopteri; order Salmoniformes; family Salmonidae; genus Oncorhynchus; species Oncorhynchus nerka. The sequence goes on along the minus strand of NC_088417.1, from coordinate 95,600,563 downwards.
CTGTAGAGTACCTGTGAAATGGTCTCTATAAAATACTATACCTGTGAAATGGTCTCTATAAAATACTGTAGAGTGTACCTGCATAATCGTCTATAAAATATGGGGGCGTTCAAAGTAGGCAATCAGAGTTGAATGACACATTAGTGAATATTAGGCAGTCAAAGCAAAACGATATAACGTCGGACAGCTTCTTTAAATTCATCATTCATTTGGAACTTCTTTTTATAAGATGTCTTTAACAAATCTTAACAGAGTTACCTGAACAAGTTTGTGCAGTCACAATTATACCCCCTGCAGCTTAATCTGACAGAGATACACAGTGTGTCATTAATCACTATTGACCAACTGCTGTTAAATTTAATTACAGCGGGAGTCATTCATTATACCCTCCTATAGGACCCCATCTTAAGTTTCTAGTCACTCCCCTTGGTCCACTGTGTCCTGATCAGATGCAGCCCTGTCCACTAGAGTTGGAGTTAACCCTACTGTCTACAGTGTTGCTTTGACATAAAGGCTAAACAAAATCTGGGAAGTCATACTAGCGGATGAATCATTTGATTACAATACAGTACATTTGCTTATGTAACATGCATCAAAAGCAAGGTATGATACAGTTTTTTGATTGCTTGGCTGTAGTTACCTGTTTTTAATTCAATTACTCGTTTGGGCTAGAGGACCAACAGTCTTAAATAATTGGACGTGAGGTTGTTCAGACAGCTGGGGAGTTTGAATGAAAAAATACTCCACTGATTTGTTATTTGATTCACTGCCCCCCCCCAGACAGGCCATATCTATCTGGAGGATTTCATGAGGCATGCAAACCACACAGCCAGAAGATATTCTTAGAATCCTAAATCGTCTTTCCGTGGGAGGGGGTGAACTTGGATTAAATGAAAAATGTAACATCACATCCCTTTTCTAAGAATAGTTCAGACCTGCTTCTCTCTCTCTTTCATGACATAAATGACATGCCTGAGAAAATGTGGCAATGTAAACAATTACCTTTAAATTAAAAAAATTCAACGGCAAAATATTTGATAGTTTTGTATAACGTGCTAGGGAGATGGGGGGATTTCTTCCTCAATTATGCAAAAGGGACATTCTCAGTTCTCTGCTGCTGCAGAGCCCGAACGCAGAGCAGATAGCCATGCGACCTTTGTTTGTCCTCTGGGTGCTCTGAGCCCTGATCCTGAGCTTGGCTTGTCTCCCCTTCAACTCCCTCTCCCCCGCCTTCCACCACCCCATCCAGATGAATGTTATATCATTGGAGAAACTAACTCCCCCCCCCCCCCCCCAAAACATGGGCAGTGATGGGACTTGACAAACATTGAAAGCAGAGGAACTGAAACTGGAGAGATACTGCTGACTGAGTGTTGCATTCATGTCCACTGTATACCCAGTGCTTAATATGTGTAAACAGGATACAGCTAAATGGATGGGAGTGGGTCTGAGTTCTGCATTTAAAGGGGTTTGTCATGGTTGGTTTAAGAAATGCTCTCTTTTCATGTTTAAGCTTGGTACCTGTTTACACACGTTTGATCCCTATGGCTAACCTTACACTTTGGCTCTGTTGGACAAATATCCATTTCCAATAGAGAACACACACACACACACACACACACACACACACACACACACACACACACACACACACACACACACACACACACACACACACAGTCTTTATTTTCCCTACGTACCTCCAAAGTAAGAGCCATCCGTCAGCTTCATCTCTTTGTTTAGCTTGGTGATGACACTGGCCACACCATGTTGAATGAAATACATCTTCTTGCCCACGGTGCCCTCCCTGATGATGTAATCGTTGGGCTGGAACACCTCGAACTTCAGCTTGCTCAACATGCCCGTCACGAAGTTGGGGTCCGCGTTGGCGAACAGCGGCATGGTAGCCACCAGCTTCCGACAGTTGAAGTTCACAATTTCCTGGGTAAAAAAAAAGATAGAAAAAGATAGTTTTAGATGCATTGTTCATAATAAATATTGTGAAAACTATAACAAAGGCGTTTGACAAAAGTGTCCCTTTCGCTGATGGATATGAACGGTATCTGTCAAATAGGGCAACTGATTTTCCTTTCTTGACCCCCTGCGAGTCCTTCTTGATTACATATAGCTGCTGTCAGGCTCGAACGTCAGGACAAATAAGAGTGGTGATAACGGGAAGCCTTGGCGAGTTCTCCAATTACTTTTTGTTATTGGTTATGTCAAATGCAATTTGTTATAATACTCTAATGGGACACGTCCAAGTTCAACATGCAATCTCAATATTCATCATGTCTCTGCATTGGAATGGATGTAATATCTACAAAAACTCTTTTCATCACTCTTTGGGGTAACTTTTGGTGCTATTGTCTTTGATGATGATGATCCTGACCTTAGTCTCTTCAGAAACAACAGGAGATTGTTTGTCATTCAGGGTTTGTTTGAGAATGGCTCTTCCAATGTTTCAGTTTGGTGCTTGTCTAAAGTATAAGGAAAATGGTACTCTAGAAAATGTGCAGAAACTTGTCTCTGGTGATGATCTTGCCCTCAGCAGAGGGCAATGATCTCTCTGGTTATCTCAGACAACAACAGGAGATTGTTTCCTATATGGGGGTCTGTTAGTGTTTACTGAGCAGTGCCTGCCTGCCTCCCCTCCTCTGTCTCTGTTGCCATGCAGACAGACGGACAGACAGAGCTTGGCCTTCACTGTTCCACTAACTGCTTACTCACTTCCTGTGAGAGATGATGACTCTCCAATGGGAGCATCTGAGCCAAGGATACATCAGCCAATCTCCTGTTCGGCTAAGTTTTGTGCTGTTAGCTCAGTACTGAGTCAACAGCAGCAGTGGGTTCTGACCTCAATCATGCACAACGATTAATGAATTAGATGCTCAGTATTCAGCCCGGCTTGGCCAGGATGGAGCCCCACTAGGGAAACAATCTTTAGACTTGATCTATTTAAAGCAGCAAACCTGTCCCATGGCAGTGGTGCCTGGCAGTATAAATAGCTGCCTGGCTGCAATGAAACGACGTCCGACCAGCTTCAACTGTTTTCTCACCATAGGATGAACATCATCATCATCATCACACTCTTCCCTGATACACTGCCTTCAGAAAGGATTCATACCCCATGACTTATTCCCACTGCTGGCTGGCTTCTGAAGCTTAGCAGAGTTGGTCCTGGTCAGTCCCTGGAGAATTTGCCCCAAACATAACATTTTGTATTCAGGACAAAAAGTGAATTGCTTTTTGAAATTCACCGCTCGACTGAGGGAACTTGCAGATATTTTGTATGTGTGGGGTACAGAGATGAGGTAGTTATTCAACAATCATGTTAAACACTATTATTGCACACAGAGTGAGTCCATGCAACTTATTATGTGACTTGTTAAGCAAACGTTTAGTCCTGAACTTAATTAGGCTTGCCATAGCAAAGAGGTTGAATAGTTGTTGACTCGAGACATTTCAGCTTTTCATTTATAATTAATTTGTAGAAATTCAGAAAAACATAATTCTTCTGACATTATGGGGTATTGTGTGTAGGCCAGTGACACAAAATCTAAATTGTATCCATTTTAAATGAAGGTTGTAACACAACAAAATGTGGAAAAGTTCAAGGGGTGTGAATACTTTCCTAAGGCTCTGTATGTCTGGTTGTCTCTGTGGTGCTGTGTGCTTCCTGTTGTGATATACTGAGCTGAGATGAACCTATCTGAGCTGAGATGAACCTATCTGAGCTGAGATGAACCTATCTGAGCTGAGATGAACCTATCTGAGCTGAGCTGAGATGAACCTATCTGAGCTGAGAGATGAACCTATCTGAGCTGAGCTGAGATGAACCTATCTGAGCTGAGATGAGATGAACCTATCTGAGCTGAGATGAGATTAACATAGCTGAGTTGAGATTAATTTAACTGACCTGGGTTTAGCTGAGATGAACCTATCTGAGCTGAGATGAGATTAACATAGCTGAGTTGAGATTAATTTAACTGACCTGGGCTTAGCTGAGATTAACCTATCTGAGCTGAGCTGAGCTGAGATTAACATAGCTGAGTTGAGATTAACCTATCTGAGCTGAGATTAATTTAACTGAGATGAGATGTTTGAGCTGAGATGAGATTAACCTGTGTTGAGCTGAGCTGAGCTGAGATGATTAATATAACTGAGTTGAACTAAAACCTATCTGAGCTGAGCTTTACCTGAGCTGAGATTAATCTCTGAGATTAATTTAACTGACCTGGGTTTAGCTGAGATTAACCTATCTGAGCTGAGCTGAGATTAATATAGCTAAACTAAATTTACCTGAGCTGAGATTAATCTATCTGAGCTGAGATGAATTTAACTGAGCTGAATTTAGCTGAGCTGAGCTGAACATAGCTGAGCTGAGATTAAACTAGCTGAGCTGAATTTAGCTAAAATGCTAAAATGAGCCTGGCTGAGCTGAGATGAGATGAACCCAGCTGAGCTGAGCTGTGATTAACCGAGCTGAGCTGAATTTACCTGAGCTGAGATTAACCTAGCTGAGCTGAGCTGAGATTAATTTAACTGAGATTAATTTAGCTGAGCTGAGATGAGCCTAGCTGAGCTGAGATGAACCCAGCTGCGCTGAGCTGGGATGAACCTAGCTGAGCTGAGATTAATTTAACTGAGATTAATTTAGCTGAGCTGAGATGAACCCAGCTGCGCTGAGCTGGGATGAACCTAGCTGAGCTGAGATGTGATTAACTGAGCTGAGCTGAATTTACCTGAGCTGACATGAGCTGAGCTGAGATGAACCCAGTTGAGCTGAGCTTAACCTATCTGAGCTGAGATTAACCTATCTGAGCTGAGATTAACCTATCTGAGCTGAGATTAACCTATCTGAGCTGAGATTAACCTATCTGAGCTGAGCTGTACTATGCTCTGCTCTCCTGGGATGGGATGAAATATGCATTCCTGTCCAGTTCAGTGCTCTGTGGATCTGTCTTGTTCTCAGTATTGTGGGCAAGACTGGGTTATCTGGGCTTCGCTTTACTGTGCTGTACAGACCTATGCTTGTGCTCTACTGTGTAAATGCTGCCATGTGCTCTACTGTGTTAATGCTGCCATGTGCTCTACTGTGTTAATGATGTCATGTGCTCTAATGTTCTGTGTAGATATATGGTTTCCTGTGCTGTGATCTACAATACTGTGTAGATCTACCCTTTTCTGTGCTGGGCCAGGCAATACTGTGCTCCAATATGTCTCATTCTGGTTGGTGACTTAATGGGGTTACATGAGAGACATAGGCAATTACATCCCTCCTCTTCTCTTCTCCCTCTGTCCCCTCTCCTCCCTCCTCTATCCCTCATTTCCACCTCTCTCCCCCTCTCCAATCCCCCATCTCTGCATCATTAGGCTACATGAGAGCCCTTATCTGCTCATACGGAGAGGGCAGCCAACTATGAAGCAGGTAGAGGGTTGACACAAAGAACAAAGAGAGCCCTTATCTGCTCATACGGAGAGGGCAGCCAACTATGAAGCAGGTAGAGGGTTGACACAAAGAACAAAGAGAGCCCTTATCTGCTCATACGGAGAGGGCAGCCAACTATGAAGCAGGTAGAGGGTTGACACAAAGAACAAAGAGAGCCCTTATCTGCTCATACGGAGAGGGCAGCCAACTATGAAGCAGGTAGAGGGTTGACACAAAGAACAAAGAGAGCCTTATAAATTGGTCACTGAATTTAAGAAACTTAAACGTATCTTGCCTTCTTTTATTTTACTGTGACTGTCTGGCTGTATCTGATGTGACATCATGTTCCATGTAGGCCTATATTGTACACTTGTAAATTGATACAGCCTGGGAACACCTCATGTGTCTGTCTATTGGTTGGCTTGAGGTCTTTAACGGCCTCTCTATTGTCAAAGCTCTGGGAACACCTCATGTGTCTGTCTATTGGTTGGCTTGAGGTCTTTAACGGCCTCTCTATTGTCAAAGCTCTGGGAACACCTCATGTGTCTGTCTATTGGTTGGCTTGAGCATGTGTCTGACTACAAAGAACAAAGAGAACATCTCATGTATCTGTCTATTGGTTGGCTTGACACAAAGCGTCTTCACGGCCTCTCTATTGTCAAAGCTCTGGGAACACCTCATGTGTCTGTCTATTGGTTGGCTTGACGTCTTCACGGCCTCTCTATTGTCAAAGCTCTGGGAACACCTCATGTGTCTGTCTATTGGTTGGCTTGACGTCTTCACGGCCTCTCTATTGTCAAAGCTCTGGGAACACCTCATGTGTCTGTCTATTGGTTGGCTTGAGGTCTTCACGGCCTCTCTATTGTCAAAGCTCTGGGAACACCTCATGTGTCTGTCTATTGGTTGGGTTGACGTCTTCACGGCCTCTCTATTGTCAAAGCTCTGGGAACACCTCATGTGTCTGTCTATTGGTTGGCTTGACGTCTTCACGGCCTCTCTATTGTCAAAGCTCTGGGAACACCTCATGTGTCTGTCTATTGGTTGGGTTGACGTCTTCACGGCCTCTCTATTGTCAAAGCTCTGGGAACACCTCATGTGTCTGTCTATTGGTTGGCTTGACGTCTTCACGGCCTCTCTATTGTCAAAGCTCTGGGAACACCTCATGTGTCTGTCTATTGGTTGGCTTGAGGTCTTTAACGGCCTCTCTATTGTCAAAGCTCTGGGAACACCTCATGTGTCTGTCTATTGGTTGGCTTGACGTCTTCACGGCCTCTCTATTGTCAAAGCTCTGGGAACACCTCATGTGTCTGTCTATTGGTTGGCTTGAGCGTCTTCATTGCTCAACGGAGGCCTCTCTATTGTCAAAGCTCTGGGAACACCTCATGTGTCTGTCTATTGGTTGAGGTTGACTTGATCTTCACGGCCTCTCTATTGTCAAAGCTCTGGGAACACCTCATGTGTCTGTCTATTGGCTGGGTTGGCCTCTCTATTGTCAAAGCTCTGGGAACACCTCATGCGTCTTCACGGCCTCTCTATTGTCAAAGCTCTGGGAACACCTCATGTGTCTGTCTATTGGTTGGCTTGACGTCTTCACGGCCTCTCTAATTAATTTATCTGTTTAGCTTGTGTTCCACCAGCTGTAGTGAATCAATTTGTGCAGTGTGTCTATTACATTTGTAATAAAGCACATGAGACATGTTTTACAGACACCCTTTTCAATAATCATCCATTGTTGATAAATTCACCCAGTCAATAGACCAGTATGATATATAAAGTATAAATACTGGTATATCATAAATGTAAAAGAAAATTAATTAGTGATAAAACAACTCAGCGCTCCATGTTTAAGCAATTAGAGATGCTTAGAGATGATATATTAAGAAAGGTTGCCTTCCTCTGTTGCAGAATTAATTACTTGTTACTTTTATTTGTTATTCATATTTTTATTCATTTTTTTAACCTAAACTGCATTGTTGGTTAGGGGCTCGTCAGTAAGCATTTCACTGTAAGGTCTACTACACCTGAAGTATTTGGAGCATGTGACTAATACGATTTGATTTGATTAGCATGAAACCCTGTGACAAACAGCCATTTATACAAAGCCATAGTGTCCCAAATGGCACCCTATTCCCTTTAGAGTGCACTACTTTTGACCGGGGTCCCATATGGCTCTGGTCAAAAGCAGTACACTATTTAGGTAATAGGGTGCCAATTTGGGACACTGAAGAGTAAAATAGAATAGACAACACAAGGCATCATCCTCCTTACCTCTTTGAGCGGGTCGTTGAGCTCACTCAGGATATTGTCCTCGTCAAAGATCTTGCCCTGATAACGATGCTCATAGTAATCATGGATCTTCTGCCGCATGTCTGCGGGGAGCTTGTGGAACGACATGTACTGCTCCACTTGTTTATACTGTAAAGATGGAGAGAAGAGATCATGTCAACAAACCAAATGAACAGAAAATAGAAAATATCCGACAAAACAAAGGCTGTCACGTTGACTTCAAAAACATAGCGCCCGAAAGCAATTGGAGGTAAAATAACATTCAAAGGAAGGTTTTAGCAAACATTACAGGCAATATGGTATGTTGTAATAGGAACCAAGGACATTCACGACATACTGAACATTCATAACATACTGAACATTCATAACATACTGAACATTCATAACATACTGAACATTCACAACATACTGAACATTCACAACATACTGAACATTCACAACATACTGAACATTCATAACATACTGAACATTCACAACATACTGAACATTCACAACATACTGAACATTCATAACATACTGAACATTCACAACATACTGAACATTCATAACATACTGAACATTCACAACATACTGAACATTCACAACATACTGAACATTCACAACATACTGAACATTCACAACATACTGAACATTCACAACATACTGAACATTCACAACATACTGAACATTCACAACATACTGAACATTCACAACATACTGAACATTCATAACATACTGAACATTCACAACAACAACATACTGAACATTCATAACATACTGAACATTCACAACATACTGAACATTCACAACATACTGAACATTCATAACATACTGAACATTCATAACATACTGAACATTCACAACATACTGAACATTCACAACATACTGAACATTCACAACATACTGAACATTAACAACATACTGAACATTAACAACAACAACAACATACTGAACATTCATAACATACTGAACATTCACAACATACTGAACATTCACAACATACTGAACATTCACAACATACTGAACATTCATAACATACTGAACATTCATAACATACTGAACATTCACAACATACTGAACATTCACAACATACTGAACATTCACAACATACTGAACATTCACAACAACAACATACTGAACATTCACAACATACTGAACATTCACAACAACATACTGAACATTCACAACAACAACATACTGAACATTCACAACATACTGAACATTCACAACATACTGAACATTCACAACATACTAAACATTCATAACATTCACAACATTCACAACAACAACATACTGAACATTCACAACATACTGAACATTCACAACAACAACATACTGAACATTCACAACAACAACACACACATTCACAACATACACAGCATTCACAACAACAACACATACATACATGACATACACGACATACACAACATTCATAACAACAACACACACAGACACAACATACACAACATTCACAACAACACACACAGACACAACATACACAACATTCACAACATTCACAACGACAACACACACACAGACACAGTGGGGTGATAGTATGGATTGAGTATGGAAGTATCAGCTGGTCGAAGGAGGAACGAATTCAGCCTGAGGCCCTTCAGAGCGAGGCTGCTGCCGTTCTGATCAGCTCACACAGTGAAGATAATCGCTCTCATCTCTCTCAATATAGGTTACCCATGACCTCACGTAAACCAGAGAGAATGAATACACCCATATCAGTGACTGAATAGGTCTCAGGGAGACCACATTATCATCTGAAATCATGTCATTTCAATATGAAACATTAAACAGAGGAGAACATAAAGCAATCAAATGCATGTACTCAAGACATTGCATGCATAATTCAGTAGCGCCGCGTTTCTTGACTGTGGTTGTCTCAGAGGAGTGGTTGTCATAAGGCAGAGGTCTTCTGGGGCCTGTGTCACTACACTGGTCTGGAGTCATTCTCTCTACAGGGTGCTGTGCCCTAATGGAGTCATTAATCTGTCACAGCATCTGATCTGGAGTCAAGGAAGAGTTGAGTCACAGAGCAGATTCATATTTTTTTATTTTTTATTTTTTATTGTGTTGTCTGTTTTGTGTTCCTTTATTCTTCCTGCTTGGTTTGCTTTTCTCGACTTCATTTTAGTGTGTTGCTGTTTTAAATACACTTTAAATAACAATTTATTTAATTTGAGATGTTCACTGTCTCAACATGTGATCTGGAGTCAGTCTCTCTCATCAGGATGCTGTCTGTGGTCTCAAGTGGAGTCATTAATATGTCTCAACATCTGATCTGGAATCAGTCTCTCTCATCAGGATGCTGTCTGTGGTCTCAAGTGGAGTCATTAATATGTCTCAACATCTGATCTGGAGTCAGTCTCTCTCATCACCCAGGGGTGGGATACTGACTGTGCATCAGAATGAGGAAATTAGGTGGAAAAAAAACAGCTGAGTCACTCTTCACACCAACTGCCATGTAACCCTCCCTGCTGTCCCGTCGAGAAGGCCAGTGCTGCATCCCAAATGCCACCCTATTCCCTATATAGTTCACTACTTTTAACCAGGGCTCATAGGGAGACTCTGGTCAATAGTAGTACACTATATAGGGAATAGGGTGGCATTTGAGATTTTACCTAGAATAGGTAGGAGAAACCTGCTCTCCTGCAGATAAACTGCAATGCTACACTTTAGCTTTCATCATATATGCATGAACTGACACAGACCAGACAGGTCCAATTCTCTCCAATAGTCCGATGTCATGGAAAGCGTAGCTTGAGAAAGTAAATAGCCTAATCAAAGCATTAGGTGATATAATTACACACGGCTGTAAAAGTCAAGGTACTACAGGCTTGTAGGTATTGGCTTGTAGGTATTGACTCCTGGCCAAATGAACATCACACACGGACACAACAGACCTCTATTAGGCCAATGATGTATGCAAATAGATATTGGGGCATTGTCTACAGGGAGTTAGAGAGAGCGCAGACTGACAGAGAGAGAGAGAGAGAGAGAGAGAAAGAGAGAGAGAGAGAGAGAGAGGTCCTTCAGCAGCTCATCTATTTAAATCAGGAGATAGCTGCTCTGACACACACACACACACACACACACACACACACACACACACACACACACACACACACACACACACACACACACAACCTCAGGTAAGGGTGTCAGCATGAGGCGTGAACAGAAACTAACGGTAGCCTCAGGAAGCAGCATACACAGTAACATCACAATGCAGATTTTGTGCAAAAAAAACAAAACTTTTTTTTTTTAAACGATGTTAAAAGGAGAAAAGCCACGTCCCATCACACGGTGGTTTCGCATTGATTCTCCACAGCCGCGGCAAGATGATGAGGGATCAGGTTTTGTTTTGAGGTGAATCCATTTATTCTAGGTACACAGTCAAGTCTGAGACATTTAGAACGGGACTCTCTGTGACTCAGCGTGTTGAGGTGTGGTTTGGACTCTGTGACTCTGCGTGTTGAGGTGTGGTTTGGACTCTCTGTGACAGCGTGTTGAGGTGTGGTTTGGACTCTCTGTGACTCTGCGTGTTGAGGTGTGGTTTCGACTCTCTGTGACTCTGCGTGTTGAGGTGTGGTTTGGACTCTCTGTGACTCTGCGTGTTGAGGTGTGGTTTGGACTCTCTGTGACTCTGCGTGTTGAGGTGTGGTTTGGACTCTCTGTGACTCAGTGTGTTGAGGTGGTTTGGACTCTCTGTGACAGCGTGTTGAGGTGTGTTGAGGTGTGGTTTGGACTCTCTGTGACAGTGTGTTGAGGTGTGGTGTGGACTCTGTGACAGCGTGTTGAGGTGTGTTGAGGTGTGGTTTGGACTCTCTGTGACTGTGTGAGATATGTTGAGGTGTGGTTTGGACTCTCTGTAACTCTGCGTGTGAGATATGTTGAGGTGTGGTTTGGACTCTCTGTGACTCTGCGTGTTGAGGTGTGGTTTGGACTCTCTGTGACTGCGTGTTGAGGTGTGGTTTGGACTCTCTGTGACTGCGTGTTGAGGTGTGGTTTGGACTCTCTGTGACTCTGCGTGTGAGATATGTTGAGGTGTGGTTTGGTCACGTCTGGTTAGAGAAGTTATGTATTCCATCTGACTCATGTCATAAGCATTTATGAATAATCTATCTTGCTTATAAATGTGTTCATGACATCGTTATGTTGGTAGCCTTCAAAAATAATGTGTTACTGTTTATGAGGCCTCTACGCATGTTTACTGTGAATAATTTCAAATCTGCAATGCATCATCATGACGAGTCACATTCCCAACATAGGAATGAATATGCTTTGTGCTCGCTGCTGAAAGAAAGACAGTATGTACTCTTGCCTTGCTCATTACATGCAAGGTACAGAATGTCTTTGAGGACAGAGGAGGAAGCTTAATCCATCCCAGGTTCTCGGGAACATTAATACATTCTCAGAACGTTTGGAACATTAATACATTTTCAGAACGTTTGGAACATTAATACATTCTCAGAACGTTTGGAACATTAATACATTCTCAGAACGTTTGGAACATTAATACATTCTCAGAACGTTTGGAACATTAATACATTTTCAGAACGTTTGGAACATTAATACATTCTCAGAACGTTTGGAACATTAATACATTCTCAGAACGTTTGGAACATTAATACATTCTCAGAACGTTTGGAACATTAATACATTCTCAGAACGTTTGGAACATTAATACATTTTCAGAACGTTTGGAACATTAATACATTCTCAGAACGTCCTTTCAGCAGAAGAATGTATGGCTGTTGCAAACTTAATGATCCTAGAAGTATCTTAAGAGACAATAAAAGCTGGAGAAATTGTTTGAGAGTCAATAGTTGTAATGTTAATAATATTTATAAAGTTGCATTTGATTCTCTATACATATTTACAGGTATTGTCCTCATTAAAATGATATTTACTGCTTGGTGCAATATATCCTAATAAAAAAAACATTATGTTAGCTATATTATATTTCAGAGAATCATGTATGGACAATACAATGACTGATTATATCCTTCCAGACAGAGAAGGAAGGTTCCATTACAGACAACACAGCATTTCATGAGAGGTTAGATGCACAGAATGAAATGGAGTATTATACTGTACACCTATCTATGGATAAATGGGTATTATCACATCTGTTGTAATATAGCTAAGTCCGGTCCTATGTACAGTATGCATCTGTCTTATGAAACCACTGTGTTCCAGCTGCAGCGTGTTTCTTCCTCTGTCAGGGCCATGTAGAGTTTCCCAGCATCAGGGCATTTCAGTGCAGGCCTCTTGCCCTGCTTCACCCCCCAGCTGGGGCACTGCAGGAAGAGGAGAAAACGACCAGAGGGTGAAACCTTCCATAGCCATTTCTTCTACTGTTCTCCTTCTCTGCACAGTGATGCAGAAAATCCACACAAGGCTATCATACTACAGTACCCTGCTGTAAGAAGCAGCATTATCAGTTCATACTGGCCCATAGATGGCTGTGCATTCCCACCCACTACTGTGGTGGAAGAGTAACCAGGAGAGCTCCTTACTGTTTGGTTTGGCTCAGTTCGGCTCATTAGTGTGAAAAGCCCTTGAGACAGTGGCTCTGTGATCTCTGATCTGAGTAGGGCTGTGGCTGTGAGACTGACCGGTGTGGCCGTGAGACCGACCCGGTGTGGCCGTGAGACCGACCGGTGTGGCCATGAGACCGACCGGTGTGGCCGTGAGACCGACCGGTGTGGCCATGAGACCGACCGGTGTGGCCGTGAGACCGACCGGTGTGGCCATGAGACTGACCGGTGTGGCCGTGAGACCGACCGGTGTGGCCATGAGACCGACCGGTGTGGCCGTGAGACCGACCGGTGTGGCCATGAGACCGACCGGTGTGGCCATGAGACCGACCGGTGTGGCCATGAGACCGACCGGTGTGGCCATGAGACCGACCGGTGTGGCCATGAGACCGACCGGTGTGGCCATGAGACCGACCGGTGTGGCCATGAGCCACCGACCGGTGTGGCCATGAGACCGACCGGTGTGGCCATGAGACCGACCGGTGTGGCCATGAGACCGACCGGTGTGGCCATGAGACCGACCGGTGTGGCCGTGAGACCGACCGGTGTGGCCGTGAGACCGACCGGTGTGGCCGTGAGACCGACCCGGTGTGGCCGTGAGACCGACCGGTGTGGCCGTGAGACCGACCGGTGTGGCCGTGAGACCGACCCGGTGTGGCCGTGTGGAGACCGACCGGTGTGGCCATGAGACCGACCGGTGTGGCCATGAGACCGAGACCGGTGTGGCCATGAGACCGACCGGTGTGGCCATGAGACCGACCGGTGTGGCCATGAGACCGACCGGTGTGGCCATGAGACCGACCGGTGTGGCCATGAGACCGACCGGTGTGGCCATGAGACCGACCGGTGTGGCCATGAGACCGACCGGTGTGGCCATGAGACCGACCGGTGTGGCCATGAGACCGACCGGTGTGGCCATGAGACCGACCGGTGTGGCCGTGAGACCGACCGGTGTGGCCATGAGACCGACCGGTGTGGCCATGAGACCGACCGGTGTGGCCGTGAGACCGACCGGTGTGGCCGTGAGACCGACCGGTGTGGCCGTGAGACCGACCGGTGTGGCCATGAGACCGACCGGTGTGGCTATTCTAGATCATTAATAATGTTCTTACAGTTCCAAATAATAAAATCTTTCACAGGATAAATTTCAGGATTATCTAGCTGATTCAACTGATATTATATAGCTAGCTAGTGATCGTCATTGTGTGATCTTCACATGGTTAGATGTGTTCTATGGACAATGGAAGTGATATATTCTGTGTTGTATATGAACATTTCCTATGGTCGGCCTGTATCACAAGAATCAAGTTTTGATAATTTTTTTATGAGCCTTTCATGTCTTTCTGGTCTCGTCTCCTTTATGCCATCTGTGTTGTGTGCCCCTCCCCCTGATGCCTAGCCCCTCCCCCTGACACCTAGCCACTCCCCCTGACACCAAGCCTCTCCCCGTGACACCTAGCCCCTCCCCTGACACCAAGCCCCTCCCCTGAAACCAAGGCTCTCCACCTGACAACTAGCCCCTCCCCTGACACCTAGCCACTCCCCTGACACCAAGCCTCTCCCCGTGACACCTAGCCCCTCCCCTGACACGAAGCCCCTCCCCTGAAACCAAGGCTCTCCACCTGACACCTAGCCCCTCCCCTGACACCAAGCCCCTCCCCCTGAAACCAAGCCCCTCCACCTGACACCAAGCCCCTCCCCTGACACCAAGCACCTCCCCCTGACACCAAGCCCCTCCCCTGACACCAAGCCAATCCCCCTGAAACCAAGGCTCTCCACCTGACACCTAGCCCCTCCCCCTAACACCAAGTTCCTCCCCCTGAAACCAAGGCTCTCCACCTGACACCTAGCCCCTCCCCCTGACACCAAGCCCCTCCCCCTGACACCAAGCCCTCCCCATTTGTATCAAAAAAGGCATTTTCATAGAAACACTTGGAAGCCAGGTCAGTGATTATTGCAAAAAAAAGCAGTTTAAACTATTTTGATTAAATGATTAAATGATTAGTGGGTCTTATCGTTGTGGAAGGCTTATATTTAGCCTAGATATAATTTCACAAACACCCTGAATTCATTAGATTATTTCTGACTGTTTGAAATTCAGTCTATATGACCTTTAATTGTGTAACAAAGCTTATACTTCTCTCTCTCTCTACATAATATATATATATACAGTATATATATTGTGAATCGAGATATGATTGTTAGGCTATATGGCCCAGCACTAATTAATGAACAAACCCATTTCAATCCCATTTGGCACAGTATTCCCTTTACAGCCCTATGGACCCTTGTCAAAAGAAGTTAACTATAAGGATACAATCTGGGATGAAACCAACGTCTTTTTGACTCTGCTCTGCCTAGCAACGAGGTGTCCTCAGGTGATAAGGCTGCAGCAGTCACGCAGGCAGGCAGACAGGCTAACCCCGACAGGGTAATTGTTTTTTGTGTGTGTGTGTGTGTGTGTGTGTGTGTGTGTGTGTGTGTCTGTCTGTCTTTAATAACTTGTCTATCTGTTATTGACCATGGCATTTATAATCTAGCAAGGTCAGACTGACATCATATTTCAATAAACGATAACGGCTGATGCTTTTAGGAGGTGGATGTAAATTTTAAAAAACTGCTTTGTCAATTTGTCTTTGCCTCGTCATTGTCACGTCCAAGGTGACTCTGCTCTGCCTAGCAACGAGGTGTCTTCAAGTGATAATGAACAATAGTCAGGCAGGCAGGCAGGCAGACAGGCTAAACTGGACAGGGTAATTGATGTGTGTGTGTGTGTGTGTGTGTGTGTGTGTGTGTGTGTGTGTGTGTGTGTGTGTGTGTGTGTGTGTGTGTGTGTGTGTGTGTGTGTGTGTGTGTGTGTGTGTGTGTGTGTGTGTGTGTGTGTTCAATCCATCTTGAGTGTATGGGGCAGCTCATTAGACCTTACATTTTTCATCAGGGTCCATATCACACTACTTTTCAGCGAATTGATTGATGCATTTACAAATTCCCGACAATATTTTACTGTTGAAAAATGAAAATGTATGTGTAATTTATGGTGGAAAAACCCATACCAAACCTATTAGTCAACTGATCAATTGGTTATTGATCAGAATGAAAATGTCTGTAGGATTTATAATATAAAACCATAAAATACAACCCAGAGAAACAATAAGGTAGCGAAGTTAAGGGAACTGATGGAATAGAGGTGAGCCTACAGTTCATGACTTTGTTTCTACGGTGAGAAGATCTACCCGAGGGGCAGAATCAGTACAGGTTATGATGGCTACAGTCATAGAGAGGGCAAGGAGGATACCTTGTCAGTGGTACAACTGAATGCCTTCAACTGAAATGTGTCTTCCACATTTAACCCAACCCCTCTGATTCAGAGAGGTGCGGGGGGGCTGCCATAACTGTCATCCACGTCTTCGGCACCCGGGAAACAGTCGGTTACCTGCCTTGCTCAGGAGCAGCACGACAGATTTCAATCCTGCAAACTTTCGGTTAGTGGCCCAACGCTCTGACCACTAGGCGACCTGCTACTTATGCCACAGTTATCAATCTACCCAAAGGTTAGCTCTAGAAAATATTATTATGGTTGGTTAGGTCACTAGTAGGGGAGCCTACTAACAAACATATCCAAGGGTCAGAGCTGGCACAGATTATTACGGCTGAAGTCATAGATCGCCAACTAATCTATCTAAGGATCAGATTCAGGACAGATAAATATAGGTAGTAATTATCTCACCATGATGGTCAGGAGGACAAATGAATAGGTACAGTGATTATATATATAATATACCAAACAAAAATATAAGTGCTGGTCCTATGTTTCAAGATCTGAAATAAAATACGCCAAGATAATCCATCCAGCTGACAGGTGTGGCATATCAATAAGCTGATTATTAAACAACATGATCATTACACAGGTGCACCTTGTGCTGGGGGCACTAAAAGGCCACTCTAGAATGTGCAGTTTTGTCACACGACACAATGCCACAGATGTCCGAAGTTTTGAGGGAGCGTGCAATTGGCATGCTGACTGCAGGAATGTCCACCAAAGCTGTTGCCAGATGATTTAATGTTCATTCATGTACCATAAGCCACCTCCAACTCTCGTTTTAGAGAATTTGGCAGTGCTCTGAACAGAGTGCCCCATGGTGGCGGTGGGGTTATGGTATGGGCAGGCATAAGCTACAAACAACGAACACAGTTGCATTTTATTGAGGACAATTTGAATGCACAGGGATACCGTGACGAGATCCTGAGGCCCATTGTCATGCCATTTATCCGTCTCCTTCAAGTCATGTTTCAGCACAGCCCCATGTTGCAAGGATCTGTATACAATTCCTGAAAGCTGAACATTTCCCAGTTTTTCATGGCCTGCATACTCACCAGACATTGTCAGCCATTGAGCATGTTCGGGATGCTCTGGATCGATGTGTACGACAGTGTGTTCCAGTTCCCGACAATATCCAGGGGCTGATCTAGATTACAGAACCTCCCCTCAAAGTGTTCCCTATAAGCACCCAAACAGTGATGGATTGCGTCCCAAATGGCACCCTCTTCCCAACATAGTGCACTACTTTAGACCAGAGATGCATTATGTAGAAAATAGGGTGTCATATAGGATACAGTCATAGTACACGTCGATCCAGAACATCCCTAACATGTCGTTCTGTCTGGGAACCTCTTCACCCCAGGGGTTATTTGGGATCCGCGGGGGCTTTTGGAAATCCTCTTTCAGAGCCAGTGGGGGGGGGGGGGGGTATTATAATTTGTGAGTGCTTTACACAACCCCTAAAACACAGGCCTAGATAGCAGAGGCCTAATCTACCTGGGAGAAATAAGCATTATCCGTTTAGATAAAATATAAAAGCTTTGAAAATAATACTCCACTTACATTATGACGAAAATGAGGACAACAAAACATGGTAAACCAAAATATTGAGTCGATTGATAATTAAAACATAAGGATAATAATAAAAAACATGACATTATATAATTGTATTACGTTACATAACAGTCTGAACTACGTACCTTCTCTTGGTACTGCCTGCGGGAGGAGTCCAGTGATTGGATGAGAGCGGTGGCGTGACCCACGAACATGGCGTAGCAGGTGGCGCCCACGATCATACTGAGCATGGTGATCCACAGGTCGGACATGCTGACTGGAGCCCGGGCGCCGTACCCGATACACAGCATGTGACTCATGGCCTTGAAGAGTGCGTACGAGTACTGCTTACCCCACGAGTCATTCTGCAGGGGAGAGAAAGGAAGAAGAGGAAGACACGGAGAGAGGGAGACAGAAGGCGGGAGGGGGGAATTACCGCAGGCTTGTGGAAGATGTCCGACCGCAGAGAGACAGGAAGCTCTTTCTTTTTTATGCTTCACTGAACATCCTGCCAACATAGCCTTGATGCTGGGCGTGTCACACTCACAGAGTACCTTTTATTTTTATTTATTTTTATTTCACCTTTATTTAACCGAGTAGGCTAGTTTGAGAACAAGTTCTCATTTGCAACTGCGACCTGGCCAAGATAAAGCATAGCAGTGTGAACAGACAACACAGAGTTACACATGGAGTAAACAATTAACAAGTCAATAACACAGTAGAAAAAAAAGAGAGTTGCAATTCGTTCCAGTCACAGGCAGCAGAGAACTGGAACGAAAGGCGGCCAAATGAGGTGTTGGCTTTAGGGATGATCAGTGAGATACACCTGCTGGAGCGCGTGCTACCTCCCCCCTCCCTCTCCTCCATTTCTCCCCCTCCCCCTCATTGGCCACAAGTTCTATAACAATTTATATCTGGAAGTGGTGCTGATCAACATCTATTACTTTGGGAGGGTTGATTTATGGTTTGTCTTCGGCCAATAGGAATCCTTCAGTTCATAGTGGTGGATGGGCCGTGGGTGAAGGAAGCAGAGAGTCGAGGGGAAAGGACTGGCCTGGATTCTGCTTCCTGCCTCCTCTCATTTTATCTCAAATGGCACCCTATTCCCTACATAGTACACTACTTTTGACCAGGGCCGATATTGGGAATAGGGTGCCTTTGGGAAGCAGCCCTTATCAGGGATGATTATCACAAGTACTTTAATGGGAGTGTGGAGCAGAGAGGTGCTGTCAGGGCCAAGGCACCACGATTCAGCGCAGATACAGTGCCACCTGCTGGAGCAAGGCCTAGGCTAGCATACACATCTGGCACATTGGTCTGCATAGATAGGACAAGCTAATATACATGATAAGCTGATAGATAGGACAAGCTAATATACATGATAAGCTGACAGATAGGATAAGCTAATATACATGATAAGCTGATAGACAGGATAAGCTAATAGACATGATATGCTGATAGACAGGATAAGCTGATAGATAGGATAAGCTAATATACATGATAAGCTGATAGATAGGATAAGCTAATATACATGATAAGCTGATAGACAGGATAAGCTAATAGACATGATATGCTGATAGATAGCATAAGCTGATAGACAGGATAAGCTAATATACATGATAAGCTGATAGATAGGATAAGCTAATAGACCATGATAAGCTGATAGATAGGATAAGCTAATAGACCCGATAAACTGATAGATAGGATAAACTAATAGATCATAGATAGGATAAGCTGATAGGTAGAATAAACTGTCAGATAGGAAAAGCTGATAGATAGGATACATTGATAGATGGGATGAGCTGACAGATAGGATAAATTGATAGATGGGATAAACTGATAGGATAAACTGATAGATAGGATAAGCTGATATACATGATACACTGATAGATAGGATAAGCTGATAGATAGGATAAGATGATAGATAGGATAAACTAATAGATCATAGATGGGAAAAACTGATAGAATAAACTGACAGATAGGATACATTGATAGATGAGATAAGTTGACAGATATGATAAACTGATAGATAGGATAAGCTGATAGACAGGATAAGCTGAAAGACAGGATAAGTTGACAGATAGGATAAGCTGATAGACAGGATAAGCTGATAGACAGGACAAGCTCATATACATGATAAACTGATAGATAGGATAAGCTGATAGACAGGATAAACTGATAGATAGGATAAGCTGATACATAGGATAAGCTGATAGACAGGATAAACTGATAGATAGCATAAGCTGATAGACAGGATAAGCTGATAGATAGGATAAGCTGATAGACAGGATAAACTGATAGATAGGATAAGCTGATAGACTGATAGATAGGATAAGCTGATAGACATGATAAGATCATAGATAGGATAAGCGAATATACATGATAAACTGATAGATGGGATAAGCTGATAGATAGGATAAGCGAATATACATGATAAACTGATAGACAGGATAAGCTGATAGATAGGATAAGATGATAGACAGGATAAGCTGATAGATAGGATAAGCGAATATACATGATAAACTGATAGACAGGATAAGCTGATAGATAGGATAAGATGATAGACAGGATAAGCTGATAGATAGGATAAGCTGATAGACATGATAAGCTGATAGATAGGATAAACTAATAGATCATAGATGGGATAAACTGATAGGTAGAATAAACTGACAGATAGGATACATTGATAGATGAGATAAGTTGACAGATATGATAAACTGATAGATAGGATACATTGATAGATAGGATAAACTGATAGATAGGATAAGCTCATAGATAGGATAAACTGATAGATCGGATAAGGTTATACTGTTAAGTACTTTTTAATCATAGATGTTCTATCATTCTGAAAGCAATATAACACATAATACCAGTCTAAGGATGTAGATATGGCCTTCAGAGTATTGTCTTGAATGTGAAGTCGTATTTTAACCATGGCTTGCCTTTTGGACCCCTTTGCCACAATGCGAAACACGAAACACTGAACCCAGTCTTAGCTTCCCTACACTACTTTCTCAGAGCATAAATCCCAGCCTGCTGCAAGCCACTAACCTTGAAGACTTCAATGTCCATTTTCTAAAAGAAATACAACATACAAATCAGAAGTAGAGCTAAATGATACGTGCATTACTTTTGATCAGAGCCCTAAAAGTAGTGCACTCCAAAGGAATTAGCGTACCATTTGGGACACTCTATGTCTCCCGGCAAGGCACCTACAGTAAGCTCCATTTGGGACACTCTGTGTCTCCCGGCAAGGCACCTACAGTAAGCTCCATTTGGGAGACGGATGTGACAGCTCCCTGGTACAGGCTCTTGTTGTTGCTCCTCCTGACTTGCTGACTCCTCCAATTAACGCTCCTCTCTCTCTCTCTCTCTCTCTCTCTCTCTCTCTCTCTCTCTCCCTCTCTCTTTCCCCTCTCTATCTCTCTCTTTCCCCTCTCTCTCTCTCTCTCTCTCTCTCTCTCTCTCTCTCTCTCTCTCTCTCTCTCTCTCTCCCCCTCTCTCTCTCTCTCCCTCTCTCTTTCCCCTCTCTATCTCTCTCTCTCTTTCCCCTCCCTCCTCTCTCTCTCCCCCTCTCTCTCTCTCTCTCTCCCCTCTCTCTCTCTCCCCCCCCTCTCTCTCTCCCCCCCTCTCTCTCTCTCTCTCTAAAACTGCTGAGAAAGCATTCCAACAGAACACTTCATAAAAAGAACTACCCATACATCTTTAGGACATTGCTATTAATCATAAGTTTATCCCCTTCTGTGTCATAGACTCCTGCTGTCTGATGATGATAGATCTCACTGTTCTGTACTAGTTATAACACCCATGCGGTCCCATCCCTACTGTCTCAGACTGTTCTGTTCTAGTTATAACACCCATGCTGTCCCATCCCTACTGTCTCAGACTGTTCTGTTCTAGTTATAACACCCATGCTGTCCCATCCCTACTGTCTCAGACTGTTCTGTTCTAGTTATAACACCCATGCTGTCCCATCCCTACTGTCTCAGACTGTTCTGTTCTAGTTATAACACCCATGCTGTCCCATCCCTACTGTCTCAGACTGTTCTGTTCTAGTTATAACACCCATGTCTCAGGTCCCATCCCTACTGTCTCAGACTGTTCTGTTCTAGTTATAACACCCATGCTGTCCCATCCCTACTGTCTCAGACTGTTCTGTTCTAGTTATACCACCCATGCTGTCCCATCCCTACTGTCTCAGACTGTTCTGTTCTAGTTATACCACCCATGCTGTCCCATACTGTCTTATAATTGACCATCTGTGTTCTGTCTTTTCCTGCTGTTGTCTTGTATGCTACCTACAACAGCATCAGGAGGTAACAAGCCAGAGGTTGGATGTGTTTGATGCATCACACATTCCTGTATATAGCCTCACTGTTGTTATTTTACTGCTGCTCTTTAATCATTTGTTACTTTTATATATTTATTATTATTACATGTATATATATATCCACCAATTGTGCAAGTTCTCCCACTTAAAAAGATGAGAGAGGCCTGTAATTTTCATCATAGGTACACTTCAACTATGACAGACAAAATGAGAAAAAAAATCCAGAAAATCACATTGTAGGATTTTTAATGAATTTATTTGCAAATTATGGTGGAAAATAAGTATTTGGTCACCTACAAACAAGCAAGATTTCTGACTTTCACAGACCTGTAACTTCTTCTTGAAGAGGCTCCTCTGTCCTCCACTCGTTACCTGTATTAATGGCACCTGTTTGAACTTGTGATCAGTATAAAAGACACCAGTCCACAACCTCAAACAGTCACACTCCAAACTCCATTTTGTCTGTCATAGTTGAAGTGCACCTATGATAAAAATTACAGGCCTCTATCATCTTTTTAAGTGGGAGAACTTGCACAATTGGTGGCTGACTAAATACTTTTGTGCCCCACGGTATATATATATATATATATATTTTTTTTAAAGTATTTTTTCTTAAAACTGCATTTTTGTTTAAGGGCTTGTAAGTATGAATTTCACTGTAAGTTCTACCTCTTGTATTCAGTGTTTCACTGTACCTGTTGTATTCGGCGCAATGTGACTAATACAACCTGATTTGTTGTAGTTTATATCATCTATCCTTTCTTTGTTCTCTACCCCCCCCCCCACCTGTAGCAGGTTGTTTTATGACCCAGTCCTGTCCCTTCCTGCTGTTGTCTTGTTATGTGCTGCTTGCTACAGTCCTGTCCCTTCCTGCTGTTGTCTTGTTATGTGCTGCGTGCTACAGTCCTGTCCCTTCCTGCTGTTGTCTTGTTATGGGCTGCGTGCTACAGTCCTGTCCCTTCCTGCTGTTGTCTTGTTATGTGCTGCGTGCTACAGTCCTGTCCCTTCCTGCTGTTGTCTTGTTATGTGCTGTGTGCTACAGTCCTGTCCCTTCCTGCTGTTGTCTTGTTATGTGCTGCGTGCTACAGTCCTGTCCCCTTCCTGCTGTTGTCTTGTTATGTTATGCTGCGTGCTACAGTCCTGTCCCTTCCTGCTGTTGTCTTGTTATGTGCTGCGTGCTACAGTCCTGTCCCTTCCTGCTGTTGTCTTGTTATGTCCTGCTGTGTGTCTTGTTATGTGCAGTCCTGTCCCTTCCTGCTGTTGTCTTGTTATGTGCTGCGTGCTACAGTCCTGCTGTTGTCTTGTTATGTCCTGCGTGCTACAGTCCCTTCCTGCTGTTGTCTTGTTATGTCCTGCTGTGTGCTACAGTCCTGTCCCTTCCTGCTGTTGTCTTGTTATGTCCTGTCCCTTCCTGCTGTTGTCTTGTTACAGTTCCTGCTGTTGTCTTGTTATGTGCCTGTCCCCCTTCCTGCTGTTGTCTTGTTATGTCCTGCTGCGTGCTACAGTCCTGTCCCTTCCTGCTGTTGTCTTGTTATGTGCTGCTGTCCTTCCTGCTGTTGTCTTGTTATGTGCAGTCCTGTCCCTTCCTGCTGTTGTCTTGTTATGTGCTGCGTGCTACAGTCCTGTCCCTTCCTGCTGTTGTCTTGTTATGTGCTGCGTGCTACAGTCCTGTCCCTTCCTGCTGTTGTCTTGTTATGTGCTGCGTGCTACAGTCCTGTCCCTTCCTGCTGTTGTCTTGTTATGTGCTGCGTGCTACAGTCCTGTCCCTTCCTGCTGTTGTCTTGTTATGTCCTGTCCCTTCCTGCTGTTGTCTTGTTATGTGCAGTCCTGTCCATTCCTGCTGTTGTCTTGTTATGTCCTCCTGTCCCTTCCTGCTGTTGTCTTGTTATGTCCAGTGCCTCCTGTCCCTTCCTGCTACAGTCCTGTCTTCCTGTTGTCTTGTTATGTGCTGCTGTGCTACAGTCCTGTCCCTTCCTGCTGTTGTCTTGTTATGTGCTGCTGCAGTCCTGTCCCTTCCTGCTGTTGTCTTGTTATGTGCTGCTGCTGCCTGTCCCTTCCTGCTGTTGTCTTGTTATGTGCTGCTGCTAGTCCTGTCCCTTCTTGTTATGTCTGCTGTTGTCCTGTCCCTTCCTGCTGTTGTCTTGTTATGTCCTGCTGCGTGCTACAGTCCTGTCCCTTCCTGCTGTTGTCTTGTTATGTGCTGCTGTGTCCCTACAGTCCTGTCCCTTCCTGCTGTTGTCTTGTTATGTGCTGCTGTGCTAGTCCTGTCCCTTCCTGCTGTTGTCTTGTTATGTGCTGTGTGCTACAGTCCTGTCCCTTCCTGCTGTTGTCTTGTTATGTGCTGTGTGCTACAGTCTGTCCCTTCCTGCTGTTGTCTTGTTACAGTCCTGTCCCTTCCTGCTGTTGTCTTGTTATGTGCTGCTTGTGTGCTACAGTCCTGTCCCTTCCTGCTGTTGTCTTGTTATGTCCTGCTGCGTGCTACAGTCCTGTCCCTTCCTGCTGTTGTCTTGTTATGTGCTGTGTCCTGTCCCTTCCTGCTGTTGTCTTGTTATGTGCTGCGTGCTAGTCCTGTCCCTTCCTGCTGTTGTCTTGTTATGTGCTGTGCTGCTACAGTCCTGTCCCTTCCTGCTGTTGTCTTGTTATGTGCTGTGTGCTACAGTCCTGTCCCTTCCTGCTGTTGTCTTGTTATGTGCTGCGTGCTACAGTCCTGTCCCTTCCTGCTGTTGTCTTGTTATGTGCTGTGTGCTACAGTCCTGTCCCTTCCTGCTGTTGTCTTGTTATGTGCTGCGTGCTACAGTCCTGTCCCTTCCTGCTGTTGTCTTGTTATGTCCTGCTGTCCTGTCCCTTCCTGCTGTTGTCTTGTTATGTGCTGCGTGCTACAGTCTGTGCTTGTTATGTGCTGTGTGCTAGTCCTGTCCCTTCCTGCTGTTGTCTTGTTATGTGCTGCGTGCTGCGTGCTTCCTGCTGTTGTCTTGTTATGTGCAGTCCTGTCCCTTCCTGCTGTTGTCTTGTTATGTGCTGCGTGCTACAGTCCTGTCCCTTCCTGCTGTTGTCTTGTTATGTGCTGCGTGTCCCTTCCTGCTGTTGTCTTGTTATGTGCAGTCCTGTCTCCCTTCCTTCCTGCTGTTGTCTTGTTATGTGCTTATCCTGTCCCTTCCTGCTGTTGTCTTGTTATGTCTGCTGCGTGCTACAGTCCTGTCCCTTCCTGCTGTTGTCTTGTTATGTCCTGCTGTTGTCTTGTTATGGGCTACAGTCCTGTCCCTTCCTGCTGTTGTCTTGTTATGTGCTGCGTGCTACAGTCCTGTCCCTTCCTGCTGTTGTCTTGTTATGTCCTGCTGCGTGCTACAGTCCTGTCCCTTCCTGCTGTTGTCTTGTTATGTCCTGCTGCGTGCTACAGTCCTGTCCCTTCCTGCTGTTGTCTTGTTATGTGCTGTGCTACAGTCTGTCCCTTCCTGCTGTTGTCTTGTTATGTGCTGCGTGCTACAGTCCTGTCCCTTCCTGCTGTTGTCTTGTTATGTCTGCTGTGCTACTGTTGTCTTGTTATGTGCTGCTGTGCTACAGTCCTGTCCCTTCCTGCTGTTGTCTTGTTATGTGCTGTGTGCTACAGTCCTGTCCCTTCCTCCTGCTTCCTGCTGTTGTCTTGTTATGTGCTGTGCTACAGTCCTGTCCCTTCCTGCTGTTGTCTTGTTATGTGCTGCTGTGCTAGTCCTGTCCCTTCCTGCTGTTGTCTTGTTATGTGCTACAGTCCTGTCCCTTCCTGCTGTTGTCTTGTTATGTGCTGTGTGTCCTGTCCCTTCCTGCTTGTTGTCTTGTTATCCTGTCCCTTCCTGCTGTTGTCTTGTTGTATGTGCTGTGTGCTACAGTCCTGTCCCTTCCTGCTGTTGTCTTGTTATGTGCTGTGTGCTACAGTCCTGTCCCTTCCTGCTGTTGTCTTGTTATGTGCTGCGTGCTACAGTCCTGTCCCTTCCTGCTGTTGTCTTGTTATGTGCTGCGTGCTACAGTCCTGTCCCTTCCTGCTGTTGTGCTTGTTAGTCCTGTCCTTCCTGCTGTTGTCTTGTTATGTGCTGCGTGCTACAGTCCTGTCCCTTCCTGCTGTTGTCTTGTTATGTGCTTCCTGCGTGTCTTGTTATGTCCTGCAGTCCTGTCCCTTCCTGCTGTTGTCTTGTTATGTCCTGCTGCGTGCTACAGTCCTGTCCCTTCCTGCTGTTGTCTTGTTATGTCTGCGTGCTACAGTCCTGTCCCTTCCTGCTGTTGTCTTGTTATGTCCTGCTGCAGTCCTCCTGTCCCTTCCTGCTGTTGTCTTGTTATGGGCTGCTGTCCTGTCCCTTCCTGCTGTTGTCTTGTTATGGGCACAGTCCTGTCCCTTCCTGCTGTTGTCTTGTTATGGGTGCTGCTGTCGTGTTGTCTTGTTATGTCAGTCCTGTCCCTTCCTGCTGTTGTCTTGTTATGGGCTGTCCTGTCCCTTCCTGCTGCTTGTTACAGTCCTGTCCCTTCCTGCTGTTGTCTTGTTATGTGCTGTGTGCTACAGTCCTGTCCCTTCCTGCTGTTGTCTTGTTATGGGCTGCGTGCTACAGTCCTGTCCCTTCCTGCTGTTGTCTTGTTATGTCCTGCTGCGTGCTACAGTCCTGTCCCTTCCTGCTGTTGTCTTGTTATGTCCTGCTGCGTCCTGTCCCTTCCTGCTGTTGTCTTGTTATGTCCTGCTGCGTGCTACAGTCCTGTCCCTTCCTGCTGTTGTCTTGTTATGTCCTGCTGCGTGCTACAGTCCTGTCCCTTCCTGCTGTTGTCTTGTTATGTGCTGCGTGCTACAGTCCTGTCCCTTCCTGCTGTTGTCTTGTTATGTGCCTGCTCCCTGTCCCTTCCTGTTGTCTTGTTATGTGCTGCGTGCTACAGTCCTGCCCTTCCTGCTGTTGTCTTGTTATGTCCTGTCTTTTTTTTAAATCAGAGCATCCATCATGAAGAATGGTACATTTACAGCAAAATGATCTCCAAATGATCTTCCCCACTGACTAATCTATTAATATGTCATCTAATCTCTATGATGATTAGTTGTTTCTTTCACAGATTGAGGAGAATATTACCTGATAAATTAGACACACTGTTCTCATAAGGACACCTAACTGAGATGGGTGGACTCTGCACTTTCACTTTTTGAGTCAGATTTGCATCAGCCGATGATAGAATTCATGTATATTAAGGTATGATATTAAGGTATGATATTAAGGTATGATATTAAGGTATGATATTAAGGTATGATATTAAGGTATGATATTAAGGTATGATATTAAGGTATGATATTAAGGTATGATATTAATGTATGATATTAAGGTATGATATGAATCCTGACAAGAACATTTTCATTTCCACAATGTATAAGTACTTTGTGAAAACTGCTGATAAACACATGAATAAAAATAGCTTTATAAATACATTTGATCTATTGATATTTGCAGCAACAGTAAGGTACATCAGGAGACTATAGGTTGAGACTCAACCCTAAGAGTGCAGTGGTATAACTATGTTGAATTACGTAAAAATATATATTAATCTAACCTTTTATTTATATAGGTTAGTCTCACAGAGAAAACATCTATTTGGGGGTTTAAATGTTGTAGTTTTAACCGTTATGGCAGCCAATCAGGATGTATATGCGTGTATGTATATGAGTATGCACTCAGCTGCATGGGGAACAAGTCTGTCACGCCCCGACCTTAGAGATCCTTTTTATGTCTCTATTTTGGTTTGGTCAGGGTGTGAGTTGGGGTGGGCATTCTATGTTTTTGTGTTATATGTTTTCTATTTCTGTGTGTTTGGCCTGGTGTGGTTCTCAATCAGAGGCAGCTGTCTGTCGTTGTCTCTGATTGAGAACCATACTTAGGTAGCCTTTTCCCACCTGTGTCCTGTGGGTAGTTATTTTCTGTTGTGTGTGTTTCTACACCAGACAGAACTGTTTCGCTTGTTCCGCTTTGTTATTTTTTGTTCTAGTGTTCAGTTTTATTCAAAATCACGAACACGTACCACGCTGCACCTTGGTCCTCTTCTTCAAACAGACGTTAAGAAGTCAAAGCCACCATGGAAAAGAGTAGTCACCAGTACATCAGCACATCTTCCTCTGGGGGGTTACTAAGGAGCACAGCATGCATACTGAACTATACTGTATAGAGACGCAACTGGTACATGAGAACCAAGCCAAACAGCTCCTTCACATGTGTACTGTGTGATTGTGCTTGTTGTAATGGGGGGGGGGCTGATATTTACTGTATATTGTGTATGTCTTAACGTGTGCTCATGTATGTTCACATGTATTCATGTTTGTTCATGTGTGTTCACGTGTATTCATGTGTGTTCATGTGTGTTCAGGTGCTGGTGAAAACAGAACAAAAACACTTTGTCATGGATGTGTATTAAATGAAGCCAGGGGAATGCCGACCAGCAGGCATCAGATCCTCAAGACAGGGGAATGCCGAACAGCAGGCATCAGATCCTAAAGACAGGGGAATGCCGGCCAGCAGGCATCAGATCCTAAAGACAGGGGAATGCCGAGCAGCGGGCATCAGATCCTAAAGCCAGGGGAATACCGAGCTGCAGGCATCAGATCCTAAAGAGAGGGGAATGCCGAGCAGCGGGCATCAGATCCTAAAGCCAGGGGAATGCCGACCAGCAGGCATCAGATCCTAAAGACAGGGGAATGCCGAGCAGCAGGCATCATATCCTAAAGACAGGGGAATGCCGACCAGCAGGCATCAGATCCTCAAGACAGGGGAATGCCGACCAGCAGGCATCAGATCCTAAAGACAGGGGAATGCCAACCAGCAGGCATCAGATCCTAAAGCCAGGAGAATGCCGACCAGCAGGCATCAGATCCTAAAGACAGGGGAATGCCAACCAGCAGGCATCAGATCCTAAAGACAGGGGAATTCCTGGAGAGAAGAGCTTGAGCAGATGAATAAATGCAACACTGTTTTGAAAGATAATGAATGTAACACTGTAGCATCGTAGAATTGTTTCAAGTTGGAATTATGAATAAACCAGTAAAATTATAAAATGCAGGAAAATGTAGTGGCATAATAATGTATCATATGATATTGGCAGATTGGCATCACATGTAATCAACTGACCTTGATGCTATTTGTATTTATCCTAACACATACTGTACCCTACTATAATAGTATGTCAAAGATCTGAATCTTGACATATTACATCAAACAGGATCATACCACTCTCTCTCTCACTCTCTGTCTCTCTGTCTCTGTCTCTCTCTGTCTCTCTCTCTGTCTCTCTGTCTCTGTCTCTGTCTCTCTCCATCTGTCTCTTTCTCTGTCTCTCTGTCTCTCTCTCTCACCATCTGTCTCTCTCTCTCTCTCTCTCTCTCTCTCTCTCTCTCTCTCTCTCTCTCTCTCCCTGTCACGACTCCTACCGAAGGTGGCTCCCCTTCCTGTTCGGGTGGCGCTCGGCGCTCGGCGGTCGTCGTCACCGGCCTACTAGCTGCCACTGATCCCTTTTCCCCTTTCTGTTCATTGGTTTCACCTGTTTTGTGCGTAGGCTGATTAGTCGGGCTATGTTAGCCAGTAGGCCCGCCTGCTCTTTGTGCAGGATTGTTTTGTGTTGCTACTGTGCATGTTTGAGGTTGACGTGGTTTTCGTTCGTGGGCTTTTCTCCAGATTGTTTGAGTCCCCGTGTTTTCGTTTTTCTCCAGACTGTTTGAGTCCCCGTGTTTTGTTGTGCCCCTGTGTTTCGTGGGCTTTTCTCCAGATTGTTTGAGTCCCCGTGTTTTGTTGTGCGCCCTGTGTTTCGTGGGCTTTTCTCCAGATTGTTTGAGTCCCCGTGTTTTGTTGTGCGCCCTGTGTTTCGTGGGCTTTTCTCCAGACTGTTTGAGTCCCCGTGTTTTGTTGTGCGCCCTGTGTTTCGTGGGCTGGTTTATGTTCACCGTGTGTGCAATTACAAGCACTTCCCTGTACTCTCTGCTTCCTGCGCCTGACTTCGCACCCACTACGCCCAGAGCGTTACACTCTCTCTCTCTCTCTCCGTCTCTCTCTCTGTCTCTCTGTCTCTCTTTCTCTCTCTCCCAACCCACCCACCCACCCTCTCTCTCCCTCTCTCCCTCTCACACACGCCATCATTATTATAAGCAATGTGATGCACTCCTCGTTTTTATTAACAATTACATAATCAAATTGCAATCTGTCCACAGTAATGCTACTGCAGTGAACAAAGCAGACAGCCAGCTTTGAACAGCACAGCGCAGCACAGCACTAACCACAGATAGAGACCTCTGAGGTCCCTTATTCATCCAACTAAACATCAACCCTTTGAGGTCCCTTATTCATCCAACTAAACATCAACCCTATGAGGTCCCTTATTTATCCAACTAAACATCAACCCTTTGAGGTCCCTTATTTATCCAACTATCCAGCTTACAATATTCTTATAGGAAAATACTCTAAAGATGTCATCGTAATTACCAATGCTAGGTTATATTTTGTATTATTACTAAGAACAAAATGTGAAACTCTGTCCCCACTCTGGTCTAATGAGATGAGATGCATGTTTAAATGCTGGGTGTTGTTCATGGAGGACACTTAAAGTAAGAACTATACTAAGATGGCGCCGACAGACATGGCAGCTCTGCTTTTATTGATCATATTGATCTTATCCCAGAGACTGCTCCAAGACGCCGCTGGCGGAGAAGAGGTATTCGGAGTAGACTTCTAATCCGACTCAGGAGTCGGGCGCACCATCCACCACTTCCGAGTATATTACTCACTAATGTTCAGTCTTTCTGGACAATAAAGTAGATGTGCTCAGGGCGAGGATCTTCTTCCAGAGAGACATCAGGGACTTTAAACATACTCTGTTTCACTTAATCATGGCTCTCTCCGGATATACTGTCCACGTCCATACAGCCAGCTGGGTTCTCATTACACCGCACAGACAGGAATAAAGAAGAGACAGACAAGCGTCTTCAAGTTCCGAAGCGTACACATCACTGACGCTCTCTAATGGTCTACCCACACAGACAGTGTGGGGAAGAAGGCACAACAGCGCCTCTTTAACCTCCAGAGGCTGAAGAAATGTGGCTGGGCCCCTAAGACCCTCACAAACTTTTACAGATGCACAACTGAGAGCATCCTGTCAGGCTGTATCACCACCTGGTACGGCAACTGCACCGCCCTCAACCACAGGGCTCTCCAGAGGGTGGTGCGGTCTGCCCAACGCATCACAGAGGGCAAACTACCTTCCCTCCAGGACACCTGCAGCACCCACTGTCACAGGAAGGCCAAAAAGATCATTAAGGACATCAACCACCTGAGCCACTGCCTGTGTTCACCCTGCTATCATCCAGAAGGCGAGGTCAGTACAGGTGCATCAAAGCTGGGACCGAGAGACTGAAAAACAGCTTCTATCTCAAGGCCATCAGACTGTTAATTAAATAACCATCACTAGCCGGCTACCACCCGGTTACTCAACCCTGCACTTTAGAGGCTGCTGCCCTCTATACATAGACTAACTGGCCACTATAATAATGGGAACACTAGTCACTTTAATAATGTTTACATATACTGCTTTACTCATTTCATATGTATATACTATATTCTATTCTACTGTATTTTAGTCAATGTCACTCCGACATTGCTCGTCCTAATACTAATGTATTTCTTTATTCCATTCTTTTACTTTTAGATGTGTGTGTATTGTTGTGAGTTGTTAGATATTACTGCACTGTTGGAGCTAAGAACACAAACATTTCGCTACACCCGCAATAACATCTGCTAAATATTTGTATGTGACCAATAACATTTGATTTGATTTAAATGGCACCCTATTCCCTACATAGGGCACTACATTTGACCAGGGTCCATAGGGATCTGGTCTGA
The DNA here is from genome assembly GCF_034236695.1 of Oncorhynchus nerka. Lineage (NCBI taxonomy): Eukaryota > Metazoa > Chordata > Actinopteri > Salmoniformes > Salmonidae > Oncorhynchus > Oncorhynchus nerka. Next base: position 95,568,240 of record NC_088417.1, on the reverse strand, counting down.
AGTAGTGCACTATGTAGGGAATAAGTGCCATTTAGAACTGGATGGCTGGAGCCACATAACAGTAACTGATCTGAAATCCTACGACCTGGAGGTTAAAAGAAAATCTAAAATGGTTTACACATCAAACCATATGTTAATATCACACTAATCCAGTCAGAGAGAGAGAGAGAGAGTGAGAGAGAGAGAGAGAGAGACAGAGAGAGACAGAGAGAGAGAGAGAGAGAGAGAGCGAGAGAGAGTGAGAGTGAGAGAGAGAATGCGAGAGAGTGGTATGATCCTGTTTGATCCAATATGCTAAGATTCAGATCTTTGACATACTATTATAGTAGGTCAAAATGAGCTTACAGATGGCAGTGAGTTTCTATCCTCCATGGCTATCCTCTATCCTCCATGGCTGTCCTCTATCCTCCATGGCTATCCTCTATCCTCCATGGCTGTCCTCTATCCTCCATGACTATCCTCTATCCTCTGTGACTATCCTCTATCCTCCATGGCTGTCCTCTATCCTCCATGGCTGTCCTCTATCCTCCATGGCTGTCCTCTATCCTCCATGGCTGTCCTCTATCCTCCATGGCTGTCCTCTATCCTCCATGGCTATCCTCTATCCTTCATGGCTGTCCTCTATCCTCCATGGCTGTCCTGTATCCTCCATGGCTGTCCTCTATCCTCCATGGCTATCCTCTATCCTCCGTGGCTATCCTCTATCCTCCATGGCTGTCCTCTATCCTCCATGGCTGTCCTCTATCCTCCATGGCTATCCTCTATCCTCCATGACTATCCTCTCCTCCATCCTCCATCCTCCATGGCTGTCCTCTATCCTCAATGGCTGTCCTCTATCTCCATCCTCCCATGGCTATCCTCTATCCTCCATGGCTATCCTCTATCCTCCATGACTATCCTCTATCCTCCATGGCTATCCTCTCTCCATCCTCCATGGCTATCCTCTATCCTCCATGACTATCCTCTATCCTCCATGGCTATCCTCTGGCTATCCTCCATGGCTATCCTCTATCCTCCATGGCTATCCTCTATCCTCCATGACTATCCTCTATCCTCCATCTATCTCTCTCCTCCATGACTATCCTATCCTCCATGGCCATGGCCTCTATCCTCCATGGCTATCCTCTATCCTCCATGGCTATCCTCTATCCTCCATGACTATCTATCCTCTATCCTCCATGGCTATCCTCTATCCTCCATGGCTATCCTCTATCCTCCATGACTATCCTCTATCCTCCATGGCTGTCCTCTATCCTCCATGGCTATCCTCTATCCTCCATGGCTATCCTCTATCCTCCATGACTATCCTCTATCCTCCATGGCTATCCTCTATCCTCCATGGCTATCCTCTATCCTCCATGACTATCCTCTATCCTCCATGGCTATCCTCTATCCTCCATGACTATCCTCTATCCTCCATGACTATCCTCTATCCTCCATGGCTATCCTCTATCCTCCATGACTATCCCTCATGACCTCCATGGCTATCTCTATCCTCCATGGCTATCCTCTATCCTCCATGGCTATCCTCTATCCTCCATGACTATCCTCTATCCTCCATGGCTATCCTCTATCCTCCATGGCTATCCTCTATCCTCCATGACTATCCTCTATCTATCTCCATGGCTATCCTCTATCCTCCATGGCTATCCTCTATCCTCCCTCCATGACTATCCTCTATCCTCCATGGCTATCCTCTATCCTCCATGACTATCCTCTATCCTCCATGGCTATCCTCTATCCTCCATGACTATCCTCCTCTATCCTCCATGGCTATCCTCTATCCTCCATGACTATCCTCCATGACTCTGGCTATCCTCTATCCTCCATGGCTATCCTCTATCCTCCATGACTATCCTCTATCCTCCATGGCTATCCTCTATCCTCCATGACTATCCTCTATCCTCCATGGCTATCCCTCTATCCTCCATGGCTATCCTCTATCCTCCATGACTATCCTCTATCCTCCATGGCTATCCTCTATCCTCCATGATCCTCTCTATCCTCCATGGCTATCCTCTATCCTCCATGACTCTGTCCTCCATCCTCTGACTATCCTCTGTCCTCCATGGCTATCCCTCTATCCTCCATGACTATCCTCTATCCTCCATGACTATCCTCTATCCTCCATGGCTATCCTCTATCCTCCATGATCCTCTATCCTCCATGTCCTCCCTCCATGGCTATCCTCTATCCTCCATGGCTATCCTCTATCCTCCATGACTATCCTCTATCCTCCATGACTATCCTCTATCCTCCATATCCTCCATCCTCCATGACTATCCTCTATCCTCCATGGCTATCCTCTCCATATCTATCCCATGACTATCCTCTATCCTCCATGACTCCTCTCCTCCATGACTATCCTCTATCCTCCATGACTATCCTCTATCCTCCATGACTATCCTCTATCCTCCCTCTATCCTCCATGACTATCCTCTATCCTCCATGGCTATCCTCTATCCTCCATGACTATCCTCTATCCTCCATGACTATCCTCTATCCTCCATGACTATCCTCTATCCTCCATGGCTATCCTCTATCCTCCATGATCCTCCATCCTCTATCCTCCATGGCTATCCTCTATCCTCCATGGCTATCCTCTATCCTCCATGACTATCCTCTATCCTCCATGGCTATCCTCTATCCTCCATCCTCCATGGCTATCCTCTATCCTCCATGGCTATCCTCTATCCTCCATGGCTATCCTCTATCCTCCATGACTATCCTCTATCCTCCATGGCTATCCTCTATCCTCCATGGCTATCCTCTATCCTCCATGACTATCCTCTATCCTCCATGACTATCCTCTATCCTCCATGGCTATCCTCTATCCTCCATGACTATCCTCTATCCTCCATGACTATCCTCTATCCTCCATGGCTATCCTCTATCCTCCATGACTATCCTCTATCCTCCATGACTATCCTCTATCCTCCATGACTATCCTCTATCCTCCATGACTATCCTCTATCCTCCATGACTATCCTCTATCCTCCATGACTATCCTCTGTCCTCCATGACTATCCTCTATCCTCCATGACTATCCTCTATCCTCCATGACTATCCTCTATCCTCCATGACTATCCTCTATCCTCCATGGCTATCCTCTGTCCTCCATGACTATCCTCTATCCTCCATGACTATCCTCTATCCTCCATGACTATCCTCTGTCCTCCATGGCTATCCTCTATCCTCCAATAAAAACAATCCCTTTCGTTCAGACGAATAAAATACATTTAAAAAAGAGCTTCTCTTCTCATCGTCTAACAAAATGGAGTTGTCTGTGTCTTCTTGTAGAAGAGGACAGTTAGAGACATGCTGTACACCACAGGGCAAAAGTCAAGGGATGATCATATTTTGTTTTCATTTCATGCTTTGATCAAATCGAGGCTGTCTTACAATTTATAATTTTTTTCCCAGAGTATTATAAATTGCAGAGTTTCATCTGTTAGAAGGGTATTGGAAAAAAATAATTGGGAAATATCCTTCTAGGTACTAAGGGATTGTGTCCAAAATTACACCCTATTCCATAAATAGTGCACTACTTTTGATCAGATCCATATGGACGCTGGTCAAAAGTAGTGCCCTAGATCATGAATACTGTGTGATTTAGGACGCCCCCTAAGTCTCTCTGACAGCAGTATAGTTAATCCTCACATAATAGTTCCTTTCCCTACCTTAGATGTGTTGGAAACGTTCAAATAAGGTAAACAAAACACCTGCCGATTCACAGAGAAGAAAACTACTTAGAAATTAATTTATGTTCCTAAGCTTTGGCAAAGGACATGGATTTGTTTGGCAATGCAGGCAAATAAGGCTATGTGGATTTCCACAGGCAAAAAAAAAACAAGTATAGTCAGGAACAAACACTCGAGAACACAGTCTGAACACGGTTTGATTCATGTTTACACTCCAATCAAAAACATTGTCTATTGAACGTGAGATGGATCACATTAAATCAAATCAAACTTTATTAGTCACATGCGCCGAATACAACAAGTATAGACTTTACCGTGAAATGCTGATTGACAAGCCCTTTAACCAACAGTGCAGTTCAAGAAGAGTTAAGAAAATATTTACCAAATAGACTAAAGTAAAAAATGATAATGAATACTAACACAATAAGAATAACAATAACGAGGCTATATACAGGGGGTACCGGTAGTGAGTCAGTGTGCTGGGGTACAGGTTAGAGGTAATTTGTACATGTAGGTGGGGGTGAAGTGACTATGCATAGAATGCATGCACTACAGATGGGATCGCCAAGGACGAATAGAGGGAGAGAGAGAGAGAGAGAGAGAGAGAGAGAGAGAGGAGGGGAGATAGAGGCCAGTCAGTATGTTTGAGTTGAGTGGATGGATGGACGGATGGAGGGATGGAAAGAGGGAGGGATTGAAGGTGGGTGGGAGGAATGGAAAGACGGGTGGATATGCATGGGCTACCCAGCCCTCTCAGGAGGCATTAATCCTCCCAACATATCCTCAGTACACTGCTATTAAAATTCAAATGAGCCTGCTCTCTCCCTCCATCCCCACCTCTCTCCCTTACTCCCTCCCTCCATCCTTCCATCTCACCTCCACCCACACATCCCTCCTTAAACTCCCTCCATCAATCCTTCCATCTCACCTCCACCCACACATCCCTCCTTAAACTCCCTCCATCAATCCTTCCATCTCACCTCCACCCACACATCCCCTCCTTAAAGTCCCTCCCTCCATCCTTCCATCTCACCTCCACCCACACATCCCTCCTTAAACTCCCTCCATCAATCCTTCCATCTCACCTCCACCCACACATCCCCTCCTTAAAGTCCCTCCCTCCATCCTTCCATCTCACCTCCACCCACACATCCCTCCTTAAAGTCCCTCCATCAATCCTTCCATCTCACCTCCACCCACACATCCCCTCCTTAAAGTTCCTCCATCAATCCTCTGACGTCTGGACTAGACTATTCAACACCACCGGAACTTACATCCATTCGCAAGGTTTCCACACAATAGAGAAAATACATCCATTTCTAAGGAATTGATCCACTGGAGAGAAAAAATCATTATGAAATCATATTTCACACGGACAGAGAGAGAGAGATTAATTGTAATGCATGAGAGGAGTGGTGTCTTGAGGAGGACAGGAGAATCATCAGCGCTATCAAGGATGCCTGACTAATGGGTCTCCTCCTCCAGGGGATAGGGGTGGAAGGAGGACTCTGAGACTGAACAGCTGGTACCCTGGCTTGGGTGTCACACTCAGAGCTCTCGTCAGGGCCTGTATTCACCAAGCGGCTTAGAGTAGGAGTGCTGATCTAGGATCAAGCTGCCCAAGTTCATGTAATGTTATTCACTATGATCTAAAAGGCTAAACTGATCCTAGATCAGCACTAAATACTCATACAGATTCTGGTCTGGTCTTGCGTCTGGTCTTGCTCTGTGGATCTCGGGACATCCATATTTGAATGTCAGAACGTTACCCCCTCTGCTCTCTAGCCGCCAGTCGGGTGACAGCTCCATTATCTTGTCCACTGATTGGGAAATGCAGCTTCACAAGAAGCTACTCTAAAGCCCATTAGTCATGAAGATAATCGGCCTATACTCTGTACACTACCACTCAGCAGTATCTACAACACACCGCATCGTCCACCAAGCTGCATACCGCACCTCAGACCTGGGTTCAAATACTATTTGAAATAATCATAGATACTTTATTTGGGCTTGATTGAGCTTTCCTGGCTCAATGGACCAATAAATCACTCCAGGCAGGCTACAGCAAACACTCAAAATAATTTGAAAGATTTCAATAGTATTTGAACCCAGGTCTGACACACCGTTCACCCAGCAGTATCTACAACACAGCACACCATTCACCCAGCAGTATATACAACACAGCACACCATTCACCCAGCAGTATATACAACACAGCACACCATTCACCCAGCAAGTATCTATAACACAGCACACCATTCACCCAGCAGTATATACAACACAGCACACCATTCACCCAGAAGTATCTATAACACAGCACACCATTCACCCAGAAGTATATACAACACAGCACACCATTCACCCAGAAGTATCTATAACACAGCACACCATTCACCCAGCAGTATATACAACACAGCACACCATTCACCCAGAAGTATCTATAACACAGCACACCATTCACCCAGAAGTATATACAACACAGCACACCATTCACCCAGCAGTATATACAACACAGCACACCATTCACCCAGCAGTATATACAACACAGCACACCATTCACCCAGAAGTATCTATAACACAGCACACCATTCACCCAGCAGTATCTACAACACAGCACACCGTTCACCCAGAAGTATCTACAACACAGCACACCATTCACCCATAAGTATCTATAACACAGCACACCATTCACCCATAAGTATCTATAACACAGCACACCATTCACCCAGCAGTATCTACAACACAGCACACCATTCACCCAGAAGTATCTACAACACAGCACACCATTCACCCAGCAAGTATCTACAACACAGCACACCGTTCACCCAGCAGTATCACAACACAGCACACCATTCACCCAGCAGTATCTATAACACATCTATACAACACAGCACACCATTCACCCAGCAGTATCTATAACACAGCACACCATTCACCCAGCAGTATCTACAACACAGCACACCATTCACCCAGAAGTATCTATAACACAGCACACCATTCACCCAGCAGTATCTACAACACAGCACACCATTCACCCAGAAGTATCTATAACACAGCACACCATTCACCCAGAAGTATATACAACACAGCACACCATTCACCCAGCAGTATCTACAACACAGCACACCATTCACCAACACAGCACACCATTCACCCAGAAGTATCTACAACACAGCACACCATTCACCCATAAGTATCTATAACACAGCACACCATTCACCCATAAGTATCTATAACACAGCACACCATTCACACCAGCAAGTCCCATATATACAGCACACCATTCACCCAGCAGTATCTACAACACAGCACACCATTCACCCAGAAGTATCTACAACACAGCACACCATTCACCCAGCAGTATATACAACACAGCACACCATTCACCCAGCAGTATATACAACACAGCACACCATTCACCCAGCAGTATCTACAACACAGCACACCATTCACCCAGAAGTATCTATAACACAGCACACCATTCACCCAGAAGTATCTACAACACAGCACACCATTCACCCAGCAGTATCACAACACAGCACACCATTCACCCAGCAGTATATACAACACAGCACACCATTCACCCAGCAGTATCTATAAACACAGCACACCATTCACCCAGAAGTATCTATAACACAGCACACCATTCACCCAGCAGTATATACAACACAGCACACCATTCACCCAGCAGTATATACAACACAGCACACCATTCACCAGAAGTATCTATAACACAGCACACCATTCACCCAGCAGTATATACAACACAGCACACCATTCACCCAGCAGTATCTACAACACAGCACACCATTCACCCAGCAGTATCTATAACACAGCACACCATTCACCCAGAAGTATCTATAACACAGCACACCATTCACCCAGAAGTATCTATAACACAGCACACCGTTCACCCAGCAGTATATACAACACAGCACACCGTTCACCCAGCAGTATATACAACACAGCACACCATTCACCCAGCAGTATATACAACACAGCACACCATTCACCCAGCAGTATATACAACACAGCACACCATTCACCCAGCAGTATATACAACACAGCACACCATTCACCCAGAAGTATATACAACACAGCACACCATTCACCCAGCAGTATATACAACACAACACACCATTCACCCATAAGTATCTATAACACAGCACACCATTCACCCAGCAGTATCTATAACACAGCACACCATTCACCCAGCAGTATCTACAACACAACACACCATTCACCCAGCAGTATATACAACACAGCACACCATTCACCCAGCAGTATATACAACACAGCACACCATTCACCCAGAAGTATCTATAACACAGCACACCATTCACCCAGAAGTATCTATAACACAGCACACCATTTACCCAGCAGTATATACAACACAGCACACCATTCACCCAGCAGTATATACAACACAGCACACCATTCACCCAGCAGTATATACAACACAGCACACCATTCACCCAGAAGTATCTATAACACAGCACACCATTCTCCCAGCAGTATCTACAACACAGCACACCGTTCACCCAGAAGTATCTACAACACAGCACACCATTCACCCATAAGTATCTATAACACAGCACACCATTCACCCATAAGTATCTATAACACAGCACACCATTCACCCAGCAGTATCTACAACACAGCACACCATTCACCCAGAAGTATCTACAACACAGCACACCGTTCACCCAGCAGTATATACAACACAGCACACCGTTCACCCAGCAGTATATACAACACAGCACACCATTCACCCAGCAGTATCTATAACACAGCACACCATTCACCCAGAAGTATATACAACACAGCACACCATTCACCCAGCAGTATCTACAACACAGCACACCATTCACCCAGAAGTATCTATAACACAGCACACCATTCACCCAGAAGTATATACAACACAGCACACCATTCACCCAGCAGTATCTACAACACAGCACACCATTCACCCAGCAGTATATACAACACAGCACACCATTCACCCAGAAGTATCTATAACACAGCACACCATTCACCCAGAAGTATCTATAACACAGCACACCGTTCACCCAGCAGTATATACAACACAGCACACCGTTCACCCAGCAGTATATACAACACAGCACACCATTCACCAAGAAGTATATACAACACAGCACACCATTCACCCAGCAGTATATACAACACAGCACACCATTCACCCAGCAGTATCTATAACACAGCACACCATTCACCCAGAAGTATCTATAACACAGCACACCATTCACCCAGAAGTATCTATAACACAGCACACCATTCACCCAGCAGTATATACAACACAGCACACCATTCACCCAGCAGTATCTATAACACAGCACACCATTCACCCAGCAGTATATACAACACAGCACACCATTCACCCAGCAGTATCTATAACACAGCACACCGTTCACCCAGAAGTATCTACAACACAGCACACCATTCACCCAGCAGTATATACAACACAGCACACCATTCACCCAGAAGTATATACAACACAGCACACCATTCACCCAGAAGTATCTATAACAGAAAGAAAGAAAGAAAAGTATCGACATCCAATCCATATCTGGCGAGATTAAAATATGGAAGCTCAAATGGAAGCTGGGGTGCTTGATGATGCTGTGATCACACTTCGCTGGCTGTCACTGTGACAGGGCCAGCGTGGAATGAAGTATTTATACCTAGAATATTCTAGAATTCCTCTATCAGACTTGTGAGAAGAAGAGGAAGTTTTAGTCGGACTGCCGGAGTAAGCAACTACATCTATACCTATATTTATATTTATACCTGGCTGTTCTTGGTTGTCAGAACTCCTGAAAAGGAGGAAGTTGTCAGATTATTGCAGTAAGCACAAAAGTACAAGCAAGCGCAAAGAATTGTCCTCATACAGAGCACCATTTTGTAAGGATGCCAAAAATGTGCTCCCAGAATTACGTCGTGAGGCAGAACGCAGGCAGAGCAGGGCCAGCCAGGCATTGACAATAAAGACACTAAAAGGTGAACCATTATTATTAAAATCTTTGGTTAAAACACCAATGTGTCTTGAACAGACTGGGAACAGGAACGTTAGACCTAGTCTGAGGTTTTCCATGTGGATCTGTCTGTACCTCTGTTAGCAGCATGTCATATACTAACTAGCCTGGGCAGGACCTACCCTAGCCTTTTGGGGGCCATAAGTGAGATTTAGTTAATTGCTAATCTATTTCTGTTTTATTTTTTAAGGCCGCTTACGTGGCTTAGTGGCTAAGGCTGGTCCTGAGACTAGAGTCTACAGGAGAGGAGATGCTCCACTCTAGCAACAAGGACTATTCTCCTCGCTGATGAAGAGAGTGAATAAACCAAAAATACGCTGTAGTCTGACAGGGCGTAATGCGGTGTACAGTTGAAGTCGGAAGTTTACATACACATTTACCAAATACATTTAAATTCAGTTTTTCACAATTCCTGACATTTAATCCTAGTAAAAATCTCCTGTCTTAGGTCAGTTAGGATCACCACTTTATTATGATAATGTGAAATGTCAGAATAATAGTAGAGAGAATGATTTATATTATTTCATCACATTCCCAGTGGGTCAGAAGTTTACATACACTCAATTAGTGTTTGGTAGCATTGCCTTTAAATTGTTTAACCTGGGTCAAATGTTTCGGGTAGCCTTCCACAAGCTTCCCACAATAAGTTGGGTGAAGATTGGCCCATTCCTCCTGACAGAGCTGGTGTAACTGAGTCAGGTTTGTAGGCCTCCATGCTTTTTGACTTGTGCCCATAAATAGGATTGAGATCAGGGCTTTGTGATGGCAACTCTAATACCTTGACTTTGTTGTCCTTAAGCCATTTTGCCACAATTTTGGAAGTATGCTTGGAGTCATTGTCGATTTGGAAGACCCATTTGCGACCAAATGGAAGACGAAGACCCATTTGCGACTTCCTGACTGATGTCTTGAAATGTTGCTTCAATATATCCACATACTTTTCATGCCTCATGATGCCATCTATTTGTGAAGTGCACCAGTCCCTCCTGCAGCAAAGCACCCCCACAACATGATGCTGCCACCCCCGTGCTTCATGGTTGGGATGATGTTCTTCGGCTTGCAAGCCTTTCGCTTTTTCCTCCAAACATAACAATGATCATTATGGCCAAACAGTTCTATTTGTTTTTCATCAGACCAGAGGATATTCTCAAAATAGTACGATCTTTGTCCGCACGTGCAGGTGCAAACAGTCTGGCTTTTTTTATGGCGGTTTTGGAGCAGTGGTTTCTTCCTCTCTGAGTGTCCTTTCAGGTTATGTCGATAAAGAACTCATTTAACTGTGGATATAGATACTTTTGTACCTGTTTCTTCCAGCATCTTCACAAGGTCCTTTGCTGTTGTTCTGGGATTGATTTGCACTTTTTGCACCAAAGTACGTTCATCTCTAGGAGACAGAACGAGTCTTCATCCTGAGCAGGATGACGGCTGCATGGTCCCATGGTGTTTATACTTGCGTACGATTGTTTGTACAGATGAACACGGTACCTTCAGGCATTTGGAAATGGCTCCCAAGGATGAACCAGACTTGTGGAGGTCTACAATTTGTTTTCCTGAGGTCTTGGCTGATTTCTTTTGATTTTCCCATGATGTCAAGCAAAGAGTAACTGAGTTTGAAGGTAGGCCTTGAAATACATCCACAGGTACACGTCCAATTGACTCAAATGATGTCAATTAGCCTAAAGCCAGGACATTATTTTCTGGAATTTTCCAAGCTGTTTAATAACCTCTTGATACTAGTAATCCCGGATCCGGGATCGTAATTATAGCCTCAAGCTCATTACCATAACGCAACGTTAACTATTCATGAAAATCGCAAATGAAATGAAATAAATATGCTGGCTCTCAAGCTTAGCCTTTTGTTAACAACACTGTCATCTCAGATTTTCAAAATATGCTTTTCAACCATAGCAAAGAAAAGCATTCAAATAAAATAATTTACCTTTGAAGAACTTCGGATGTTTTCAATGAGGAGACTCTCAGTTAGATAGCAAATGTTCAGTTTTTCCAAAAAGATTCTTTGTGTAGGATAAATCGCTCCGTTTTGTTCATCACGTTTGGCTACCAAAAAAACCTGAAAATTCAGTCATCAAAACGCCAAACTTTTTTCCAAATTAACTCCATAATATCGACTGAAACATGGCAAACGTTGTTTAGAATCAATCCTCAAGGTGTTTTTCACATATCTCTTTGATGATATATCGTTCGTGGAAGTTTGGTTTCTCCTCTGAATCACATGGAAGAATACTTGCAGCTGGAGATTACGCACCAATTTCGACGGAGGACACCAGGCGGACACCTGGTAAATGTAGTCTCTTATGGTCAATCTTCCAATGATATGCCTACAAACACGTCACAATGCTGCAGACACCTTGGGGAAACGGCAGAAAGTGTAGGCTCGTTCCGGGTACATTCACAGCCATATAAGGAGACGATGGAAAACAGCGCCTCAAAAATTTGGCTCACTTCCTGTTTGAAGTTTCATCTTGGTTTCGCCTGTAGCATCAGTTCTGTGGCACTCACAGATAATATCTTTGCAGTTTTGGAAACATCAGAGTGTGTTCTTTCCAAAGCTGTCAATTATATGCATAGTCGAGCATCTGGCACAGTCAACTTAGTGGTTGTAAACTTCGGACCCACTGGAATTGTGATACAGTGAATTATAAGTGAAATAATCTGTCTGTAAACAATTGTTGGAACAATTACTTGTGTCATGCACAAAGTAGATGTCCTAACCGACTTGCCAAAACTATAGTTTGTTAATTAACACAACATTTGTTGAGTGGTTGAAAAATGAGACCCTAATATGGAGTTGATATATCAATCAAATTTCAATTTTTTATTTATTTTTTATTTCACCTTTATTTAACCAGGTAGGCTAGTTGAGAACAAGTTCTCATTTGCAACTGCGACCTGGCCAAGATAAAGCATAGCAGTGTGAACAGACAACACAGAGTTACACATGGAGTAAACAATTAACAAGTCAATAACACAGTAGAAAAAAAATGGGCAGTCTATATACAATGTGTGCAAAAGGCATGAGGAGGTAGGCGAATAATACAATTTTGCAGATTAACACTGGAGTGATAAATGATCAGATGGTCATGTACAGGTAGAGATATTGGTGTGCAAAAGAGCAGAAAAGTAAATAAAAAATAAATAAATAAAAAAACAGTATAAAAACAGTATGGGAATGAGGTAGGTGAAAATGGGTGGGCTATTTACCAATAGACTATGTACAGCTGCAGCGATCGGTTAGCTGCTCGGATAGCTGATGTTTGAAGTTGGTGAGGGAGATAAAAGTCTCCAACTTCAGCGATTTTTGCAGTTCGTTCCAGTCACAGGCAGCAGAGTACTGGAACGAAAGGCGGCCAAATGAGGTGTTGGCTTTAGGGATGATCAGTGAGATACACCTGCTGGAGCGCGTGCTACGGATGGGTGTTGCCATCGTGACCAGTGAACTGAGATAAGGCGGAGCTTTACCTAGCATGGACTTGTAGATCAATCAATCAAATGTATTGAGAAAGCCCTTTTTACATCAACTGATGTCACAAAGTACTGTACAGAAACCCACCCTAAAACCCCAAACAGCAAGCAATGCAGATGTAGAAGCACAGGCATTGTTTTTGTCACCGTGGAGCGATATCTACACAAACACATGGCCTAGATTTCGCAGAATTTAAATGGCGTTTTTATACTGACTAAGGGTCCATGTGTGCCTCTGCAGTGACACAGCTTTATTGTTCACCTGAATAATAGAATGATAAGAGAGAAGAGGGATGCTTCTATGCCACCTGACATTTCAAATGGGGCTGTCCTTCAGTCTCACACCTTCATCTCCCTACATCCAATACTTGACTTGGACTGAAAACAGGCGCCAGGCACTAATTTTGAGTGCCTGTGCTGTTTATATTGAGGTGCAGGAACTCAAGCAGTAGAACATTTGAGGTTCCGGTAGTCAGTTCCGGTGAACCTCTGCCCAAGTCAAGCACTGCCTACATCCCTATCAGTGGCTGTGCAGAGATACAGAGTAATAAGAGTGAGTAATACTAGACCGCGGCTGGTTCAAAGTGACTCACATCTACAGCCACATATCCCCTACCTCCCTATTGGTTCTCTCTGAGGCCCTCACACAGTACCTTACAAAAAAAAACAGCTCGGTAACTAAGCCAACCCCCTGGAGACTAACTGCCCTAAAGGGAAAACAAGTGCTGCAAACAAGTCTTTTAAGTTAGTTTTTCATCAGCATTGATCTCTGTGAAGGGGAAATTATAATGCATTGCCAGAGCAGAGTGTTATCGATTGTCGATTATTCAACAGCAGACTTCAAAAGAAGGTTAAGACAATACACACGAGTGGATGAGATTGATTCAATACACACGAGTGGATGAGATTGATTCAATACACACGAGTGGATGAGATTGATTCAATACACGCGAGTGGATGAGATTGATTCAATACACGCGAGTGGATGAGATTGATTCAATACACACGAGTGGATGAGATTGATTCAATACACGCGAGTGGATGAGATTGATTCAATACACACGAGTGGATGAGTTTGATTCAATACACACGAGTGGATGAGTTTGATTCAATACACGCGAGTGGATGAGATTGATTCAATACACACGAGTGGATGAGATTGATTCAATACACACGAGTGGATGAGATTGAATCCAGTCACCAAAGAGTGATTCATCATTAAAGGACACATCCACTCAAAAACTATATTTTGTTATTTTTGTCATTAATCAACTGATACAGTCCCAAAATGTTTTGCATGTCAGCAGTGAAGTTATTGGACATTCAAGAAGCAGTGTCTCCCGGCCCCATATGATGACAAATGTTGTTTTTGATTGGAGTTTTCCTTTAAGGATCATGATTAAAAATAATTTGGATGCAGCTACGGCTTCTACTGTATTAAAAGGACCATTTGGTTTTAAATTTGACATACAGAATTAAACAAATGATGTTAGATAAATATCCCTTTCTTTTATGTTCCATAGCAGAAGAGGTTATTTGTCTGATTACGTATGAAACACCATTTACAACAAACACCTACTGGATGACATCATTTTGATAAATCTTTACAGACTAAAAAAAGACATGCCAGATTTATTAGACTGCGTTTAGGTAAGTTTCCCTGTTGCCTGACAGTCCAGTAGAGTGCGGCGTTGGCAGTTGTGATGCTGAAAAGGGTTGACACTCTGCACCTTCAGTACACTGACTAGTACGCTGACTAGGAACGGTCTGTGTGTACGCTGACTAGGAGCGGTCTGGTCTGTGTGTACGCTGACTAGGAGCGGTCTGGTCTGTGTGTACGCTGACTAGGAACAGTCTGTGTGTACGCTGACTAGGAACGGTCTGTGTGTACGCTGACTAGGAGCGGTCTGTGTGTACGCTGACTAGGAGCGGTCTGTGTGTACGCTGACTAGGAGCGGTCTGTGTGTACGCTGACTAGGAACGGTCTGTGTGTACGCTGACTAGGAACGGTCTGTGTGTACGCTGACGAGGAGCGGTCTGTGTGTACGCTGACGAGGAACGGTCTGTGTGTACGCTGACTAGGAACGGTCTGTGTGTACGCTGACTAGGAACGGTCTGTGTGTACGCTGACTAGGAGCGGTCTGTGTGTACGCTGACTAGGAGCAGTCTGTGTGTACGCTGACTAGGAACGGTCTGTGTGTACGCCATATCACAGAGATTTCTGTCCGGTTGAAAAAAGAGAAGGGCAAGAACCCAGGGCAAGCATTAACAATCAAGACCCCAAGGGGGCAATTTCCAACTCCATCTCATCCATTTGAAATGGGCAACCAGAGGCTTTTGACCTCCGTTATAGCGTGGAGTGAGAGAGGGAGGGCGAATAGGGAGGAGAGAGAGAGAGAGAGAGAGCAGAGAGAGAGAGAGAGAGAGAGAGAGTCAGAGAGAGAGAGAGCAGAGAGAGTCAGAGAGAGAGAGAGAGCAGAGAGAGAGAGAGAGGGAGGCAGAGAGAGAGAGAGAGAGAGAGGGAGGCAGAGAGAGAGAGAGAGAGAGAGAGAGAGAGGGAGAGAGTCAGTCTATGTTAGAACACTCCGGCATTGTTGTTTAATTTAAATGATGTGTTTTTTGTTGTTGTTTGCAGCCAATCACCTGTCTGGCAACAAACCAAGAAAACTTAACTTCACCCAAAAGCACATTAGCTCTACAGTTCATCTTTAAACTTTTCATAACAATTACATTGAGCATGATGGGAGCTACAGGGGAGATTGTTATTGATGGATTTTTAATCATGTTTGGGAACTGAAACCCTCTACATCAAGTTGCACATAAACAGTTTAGATCCTGTGGCCCATAGGGTCTCTGCACAATGGTATTGAGGCACTAGGGTGCTTCCCATATTGCTCCCTATTCCCTATATAGTGCTTTAAAAAAAGTAGTGCACACTATAAGGGATAGGGTGTCATTTGGGATGCTCCCTGCTCAGCCGTATTGAAGTAGTAGCTCTTTAGGGGGGTGCCATTTCAGCAGCTAAATTAAGAAAGATCTTTAGCCCGCCTAGCCCGACCCAACAAAATGGGTTCTGGAGACTTTCTCCTGAGCAAACATTGCAACACTTTAAACGGATTTCAGCTTCATCCCTGAATCTTGCCTGACACAAAATCTATTTACCTCAAAGATCAAGGGAACTAACCAAGTCCAAGACCCAAACTGTTCCCCCTTTTTCTTCAGGACTGCACCTGCATCTATAATTTACTGTACATGTATTTATTATTCTCTACCTGTATATTATTATACATTATTATCTACCTGTATGTTATTATATATTACAGTTTAAGTCGGAAGTTTACATACACATAGGTTGTATTCATTAAAACTAGTTTTTCAACCACTCCACAAATATCTTGTTAACAAACTATAGTTTTGGCAAGTCGGTTAGGACATCTACTTTGTGCATGACACAGGTTATTTATCCAACCATTTTTAACAGACAGATTATTTCACTTATAATTCACTGTATCACAATTCAAATGGGTCAGAAGTTTACATACACTAAGTTCACTGTGCCTTTAAACTGCTTGGAGAATTCAAGAAAATTATTGTCATGGCTTCAGAAGCTTCTGATAGGCTAATTGACATCATTTGAGTCAATTGGAGGTGTACCTGTGGATGTATTTCAAGGCCTACCTTCAAACTCAGTGCCTCTTTGCTTGACATCTTGGGAAAATCAAAAGAAAATCAGCCAAGACCTCAGAAAAACAATTGTAGACCTCCACAAGTCTGGTTCATCCTTGGGAGCAATTTCCAAAAGCCTGAAGGTACCACGTTCATCTGTACAAGCAATAGTACGCACGTATAAACACCATGGGACCACACAGCCGTCATACCGCTCAGGAAGGAGATGCGTTCTGTCTCCTTGAGATGAACGTACTTTGGTGCGAAAAGTGCAAATCAATCCCAGAACAACAGCAAAGGACCTTGTGAAGATGCTGGAGGAAACAGGTACAAAAGTATCTACATCCACAGTAAAAATGAGTCCTATATCGACATAACCTAATCATATACCTGTTTATTATTATATATTATTATCTACCTGTATATTATTATCAATCTGTAAATGATTAGAAATGACCATCTACCTGTATATTATTATCAATCTGTAAATGATTAGAAATGACCATCTACCTGTATATTATTATCAATCTGTAAATGATTAGAAATGACCATCTACCTGTATATTATTATCAATCTGTAAATGATTAGAAATGACCATCTACCTGTATATTATTATCAATCTGTAAATGATTAGAAATGACCATCTACCTGTATATTATTATCAATCTGTAAATGATTAGAAATGACCATCTACCTGTATATTATTATCAATCTGTAAATGATTAGAAATGACCATCTACCTGTATATTATTATCAATCTGTAAATGATTAGAAATGACCATCTACCTGTATATTATTATCAATCTGTAAATTATTAGAAATGACCATCTACCTGTATATTATTATCAATCTGTAAATGATTAGAAATGACCATCTACCTGTATATTATTATCAATCTGTAAATGATTAGAAATGACCATCTACCTGTATATTATTAGAAATGACCATCTACCTGTATATTATTAGAAATGACCATCTACCTGTATATTGCTATAATCCTGTATAATATTATAAATTATATACCTGCATATTATTATAAATTATATACCTGTAAATGATTATATATTGTTATCTACCTGTATATTAATATATATTATATACCTGTATTTTATTATATATTATTATATACATGTATATTATTATATATTATATCTACCTGTTTAATATTATCTACCTGTATATTATCAACCTGTATGTAATTATATATTACATCTACCTGTATATAATTATATATTATTATCTACCTGTATATTATTATATATGATATCTACCTCTATATTATTATCCACCTGTAAATGATTATATATTGTTATCTACCAGTATATTAATATATATTATATACCTCTATATTATTATATATTATTATCTACATGTATATTATTATATATTATTAACTACCTGTATATTATTATATATCATATACCTGTATAATATTATATATTATATACCTGTATATTATTGTAAATTATATACCTGTATATTATTATATATTGTTATCTACCTGTATATTAATATATATTATATACCCGTATATTATATATTATTATATACATGTATATTATTATATATTATGTTTAATATTATCTACCTGTATATTGTTTTATATTATATCAACCTGTATGTAATTATATATTATATCTACCTGTATATAATTATATATTATTATCTACCTGTAAATTATTAAATATTATTAACTTCCTGTATATTATTATGTATAATTATCCACCTGTATATTATTATCTACCTGTATGTTATTATATTATATATTATATATATCTTCATATTATTATCTACTTCATATTATTGTACATTATTTCTACCTGTATATTATTATATATTATATTTTCCTGTATATTATCTACCTGTATATTATTATATATTATATACCTGTATATTATTATATATTATATTTTCCTGTATATTATCTACCTGTATATTATTAGAAATTATTATCTACCTGTATATTGCTATTATCCTGTGTATTATTATATATTAAATACCTGTATATTATTACATATTAGTATCTACCTGAATATCATTATATATTACTATCTACCTGTATATTATTATATATTACTATCTACCTCTATATTATTATAATCCTGTATATTATTCTATATTATTATCTACCTGTATATTATTATCAACATGTATATTATTCTATATTATTATCTACATATATTAAGAACTACCTCTATATTATTATAATCCTGTATATTATTCTATATTATTATCTACCTGTATATTATATCTACCTCTATATTATTATCAACATGTATATTATTCTATATTATTATCTACATATATTAAGAACTACCTGTATATTATTATATATTATATCTACCTCTATATTATTATCTACATGTATATTATTATATATTATATCTACCTCTATATTATTATCTACATGTATATTATTATATATTATATCTACCTCTATATTATTATCTACATGTATATTATTATCTACATATATTAATAACTACCTCTATATTATTATATATTAGTTTCTACCTGTATATTATAATCTATTATATCTATCTCTATATTATTATATATTAGTTTCTTCCTGTATATTATAATCTATTATATCTACCTGTATATTATTATCTACATGTATATTATTATAAATTAGTTTCTACCTGTATATTATAATATATTATATCTATCTCTATATTATTATCCACCTATATATTACTATCTACCTGTATATTATTATATATTAAATACCTGTGGGTGTCTTGTGTGTATGTGTGTAATTTAGCGAAATTATTTTACCAATTCAGCTGTTCTGGTTTGCGACCAGGACTAAATTGGTTTGACTTTGGAAAGCCTATCTCCGGGCTCGTTAAGGATTGTCAATAAATTACACAATGTGCTACACAAACAGCTATGCAGAGTGGTCACTAGCTGGCACAGCTACAAAGTCATCAAATCTGATTTTAAACTTAACCCTAGCCTTAACCTTAAAGTTAACCACACTGCTAACCATAACCTTAAATTAAGAACAAAAACCTAATTTTCATATTCAGGAATTTTTACAAAATAGCCAATTTCGACTTTGCAGCTGGCCCATGTAAGGGGAAATTGTTCAGTTCTGCCTGTTATGACACCTTTAAGTTTTTATCATGAAATGCTTTTAATATTTGTAAATTCATTTCTACAATTATTAGTTGGTTTAAGGTTTTTGAGTCATTGAAATTAGGAGCTTTTGGAAATTGTACATATTGTCCCATGTACATTGTGTAATTTAATGATGGTCCCTAACTAGCCCCATAGGGCTGCACTCCTAATTGATAATTGATGTGGGCATGTGGGCAGGGTTGAACCAAACCCAACCTTCATGTACAATGTGATGAAGTCACGACCACAAGTCTCACAACACCCAGTTATCCTTTTTACACTTGGTAGTACATTTTGCTAGGAGAATAAATGTTTCTAGCTCATCGATGCCACATTGGCTGTTTTCTAATTGAGAAGTTGTTTTTTTAGTGCCAATAACACTTCAATAACTTCTACCACTATCCAGTAAAGAGTCTCTGAGATCTCTGTATGTTTAAACCCATAATAATAGTGCTGTTCCACTTATAGAGCAGCGTTGACTGTAAAGAGTCTCTGAGATCTCTGTATGTTTAAACTAATAAATAATAGTTACATATAATGTATAGAATGTATAGAGTCGATCATGTATAGAGAATGTATGTAAATCACCCGTGATTAAGCACAACGAGTAACCTCTTAACTTTGACTAAGTCCACTAGTGCTGCTTAAAAAAAAGGAAAACATTGCGTAAATCTGTGCAGTCATCTCTCTTCCCCTGTTATGTAATGCAATCCTAAGACAAATATCTAATAAAGTAGAGATTTGCCCCTTTCCATTAAAGAGTGTCCTTTAATCTTTGCCTCATGGTTTAAAAATCTAATCTCTGGGAGAAAGGCCACTAGAAAATGTCCCCCTGCACTTGTGATAGGGATTATTACTGTCCCAAGATTATTTGTGTAACAACCAACCATCAGAATGTGACTCGTTTCAGGAAGCTCGGCATATGTGGTGCATCACTACTTCACAGGAGAGGCATTTGAAAGTATTTTTTTTGTATTTTTATCATAAAGCGTTTTTTTGCAGAAATGCCTTTCTGGAACATGTGAACTTTCATGTTCCTTAATAACAAATGTGTATGCCATCTTTAAATCCGAATAAAATTGTAAAATTACGAGCCTAGTTGGTTTAGCCACGGAAAAAGGCAGGAACCTTCCCGCTAGCCATGATTGGCTGAGATATGACTTTGGATTGGTCTGCCATGTTTTGTTTGAAAAATGAGCTGCTCAGTACGTGTAGATAATCCTTGCCACCGCTGCTTTTTTGAAAGATATAACGTTAGCAATGGAGAACGGCAAAAGTGTTGATACTGCACCCAACATCATTGCTGCCCTGAATTTAGCAGGAGCTAAAGGTCAGTGTGAACCTGAGTGACGTGACACAACGGGCCAAACAAACTGTAGCTATAAACAAAACGTAACCAACACAGGACGTCTAACTTAGTTAAAGGGGTTCCAGTCTGCCGTGAACCGTTCAACCATGTATATGTGTAAGAGTCTACAGTTTCAGATATGATATGTTTCTAATTTTGTCAGAAAGTCATTTTCATTACGAGTTTATGCATACCGTTAGCTAGCTAGTGAACGTTAGCTTGCTGGCTCCGCTAGCTAACGTTAAGAGTGCGATCTGTGTAGTAATATTATTTGTACCTCAGAAATCCATTTGCGTTGCTAGTTATAGCCTAATGTTAGCTAGCTAGCTAACATTGAACCTTGTTGGTTAGCTTAACCTACCTTCAGATTCATACTACAGCATTTCATGCATGGTGGCTAGTTATAACAATCCATTTGTACTGTATGAGTTGGGATTATGGTTCACTGTTTAGCTAGTAGCTAGCTACATATCTAAACAAAATACTCCACTTTACCAGATGATTACATGACCCATCAAGTTAGCCAGGTGTGTATTGGAGTGATTACTGCCATCTATTGTTTTTCATGAACATATGTACAATACATGTGTAGACAATATTGACCCTTCCAGATGTTTAATAGTATTATTGTGGCTGTGGGGCTGGTTCTAGCATTTATTTCACATGACCCATCAATTTAGATATCCATCATCTAATAATAATTTTTTTAAAGAAAAAATATCTGGGCACTTCCTATTTTTGATATAACTATTTTTTATATTTTATTTAACCTTTATTTAACTAGGCAAGTCAGTTAAGAACAAATTCTTATATATATTTATATAAATATAGGACAAAACACACATCACGACAAGAGAGACAACACAACACTACATAAAGAGAGACCTAAGACAACAACATAGCAAGGCAGCAACACAACATGGTAGCAACACAAAACATGGTACAAACATTATTGGGCACAGACAACAGCACAAAGGGCAAGAAGGTAGAGACAACAATACATCACACAAAGCAGCCACAACTGTCCATGATTGAGTCTTTGAAAGAAGAGTGTTGTGGAGGATGAGGGCTGCAGTAGATATCTCAGATAGGGGGGAGTGAGGCCTAAGAGTGCAGTACTATGCAAATATGCTAGTAACCATTTCACTGTACTGTTTACAACTTCTGTATCCTGTGCATGTGACAAATAAACGTTGATTTTATTTGACTTAGTGTGTGTTTACCAGAGACAGAAAAGTGACAAACAACACGACCTGCACCAAAGTCAGATTTTTATAGATAGAGTGGACTAGATAAAGTGGGCTAGATAAAGTGGACTAGATAAAGTGGACTAGATAAAGTGGGCTAGATAAAGTGGACTAGATAAAGTGGGCTAGATAAAGTGGACTAGATAAAGTGGACTAGATTAAGTGGACTAGATAAAGTGGACTATATAAAGTGGACTAGATTAAGTGGACTAGATAAAGTGGACTAGATAAAGTGGACTAGATAAAGTGGACTAGATTAAGTGGACTAGATAAAGTGGACTAGATTAAGTGGACTAGATAAAGTGGACTAGATTAAGTGGACTAGATCAAGTGGACTAGATAAAGTGGACTAGATTAAGCGGACTAGATAAAGTGGACTAGATTAAGTGGACTAGATTAAGTGGACTAGATTAAGTGGACTAGATTAAGTGTATTTTTACCTGGAGTTTTCCTTATTGTTGTCTACTACTTTCACAACTTTAAGTCTTGAAATCGTTGGTTGTTTATTACACTACCTTCCTCAGTCTGTTCAGCACATGGCCTCACGTGAATCTTTAAAGAGATGGGTGGGGCTGAGGCTTAAGAGGGTGTGAACGATGCTGAATAGGTGTAGACAAAGAAGAGCTCTCCAGTTCCAAAACATTCAAGTACCATTTTCTCAAAAGCGGGGTTACAAGTTTATCAAATTTCAAAGCAGAAGTACTTTCCCATTGTTCCTCAACTGCAGTGTAATGATAAATCATTTATGTAGCTCCGAAGGCATTTTACTGAGGAGTGGCATCCGTCTGGCAACTATACCATAAAGGCCTGTTGGTGGAGTGCTGCAGAGATGGTTGTCCTTCTTGAAGATTCTCCCATCTCCACAGAGGAACTCTGGAGCTCTGTCAGAGTGACCAACGGGTTCTTGTTCACCTCCCCTGACCAAGGCCCTTCTCCCCCAATTGCTCAGTTTGGCCGGGCGGCCAGCTCTAGGAAGAGTCTTGGTGGTTCCAAACTTCTTCCATTTAAGAATGATGGAGGTCACTGTATTCTTGAGGACCTTTAATGCTGCAGAATGATTGGTACCCTTCCACAGATCTGTGCCTCAACACAATCCTGTCTCGGAGCTCTACAGACAATTGCTTCGACCTCTGACATGCACTGTCAAATGTGGGACCTTATATAGACACGTGTGTGTCTTTCCATATCATGTCCAAACAATTGAATTTACCACAGGTGTACTCCAATCAAGTTGTAGAAACATCTCCAGGATGATCAATGGCAACAGGTTGCACCTGAGCGCCCAAGCTCAATTTCGAATCTCATAGCAAAGGGTCTGAATACATTTGATTTATTTTATACATTTTAGAATAAGACTGTAACTTAACAAAATGTGGAAAAAGGGGAAGGGGTCTGAAT
The DNA here is from genome assembly GCF_034236695.1 of Oncorhynchus nerka. NCBI lineage: Eukaryota > Metazoa > Chordata > Actinopteri > Salmoniformes > Salmonidae > Oncorhynchus > Oncorhynchus nerka. The sequence continues at coordinate 95,544,221 of NC_088417.1, read as the reverse complement.
ACTTTCCGAATGCACTGTATGTGGTTTAACAATCGGAACAATATGCCATAATCGCTTCAGAATGATGGCTAGCCTTGTTTCAGAATGATGGCTAGCCTTGTTTCAGAATGATGGCTAGCCTTGTTTCAGAATGATGGCTAGCCTTCTATGCTCCCTTGTAGTACAACACAGTCCACCTCAACATGGGTTAAAAGCAAGGATGTCCTGTTTCAGTTCATTTAATACATTTCATATTTCCAAATGTTGAAACAAACAAACAAGATGTAAAAAGTGTATGATACTTACAACCATACCGTTTAGCGACACCCAACAATCTTGAGGGAAATCTTGTAGGAGTGGGACCAGGAACTGCAGACAACCGTCCCAGTGGCACAGCAGCAGCATCATCCCTATCAGATTAAATATTCTTACCACAGCACTGGCCAGGTCATACGTCATATGGAAAATCTGGGGAGAGAGAGAGAACAGAGGAAAAACAAATTAGGTTGATCTGAATTCCCATGTGTGTGAGGTGTTAGGGCTGTCCCCGACTAAAAACAATCTTGGTCGACCGAGAGTCGTCTGTTCTTTCGACCAATCGATTGCTAAAGAGGGAGCCAGAGATCAATATAGCCTAACCAGAAGAAGAAACCCCTGACTTGTTGCACCCTCGACAACTACTGTGATTATTATTATTTGACCATGCTGGTCATCTATGAACATTTGGACATCTTGGCCATGTTCTGTTATTATCTCCACCCGACACAGCCAGAAGAGGACTGGCCACCCCTCATAGCCTGGTTCCTCTCTAGGTTTCTTCCTAGGTTTTGGCCTTTCTAGGGAGTTTTTCCTAGCCACCTTGCTTCTACACCTGCACCGCTTGCTGTTTGGGGTTGTTGGCTGGGTTTCTGTACAGCACTTTGAGATATCAGCTGATGTAAGAAGGGCTTTATAAATACATTTGGTTTGATGTATTCCCGTCCTGACCCTCCTCCTCCAGCTGGCAGCTGCTAGTGGCCTTCCAGATTTTTCTGTTACGCTCCTGAAGTAAAAGGCTAGACCAGCGGGCGCCAACCTTTTTCCATTTAGAGTGCCAGGTTATCAAACCATTTCTACTGATGTGCGTGTCATTTTCATATGCACATTTCTGTGGAACAGTTTACTTTAATTTATAATCAAGTCTTCATATCTCATAATCAATTTCAAAATCAATTCTACCTAAATGAAAATGATAGAAATCTAAAAGTAACTTCTATTGCCATTGCCAATATGTAAAAATAGCTTACATAAAGCCAACAAATAAAAACATTGCAACCTGCAGGTAGAAAATATCCTAATCAAAATAAATATCCTATAAATCACATTGGCTAAACATGGCCTGGTCAGGCCCAAAGCTCCTGCTAACAAACTTGCAAACATTTCAAATATTCTGTGCCCTCAGAGTTTCCTGTGCCAGTGAGCTCAGGACAGACATACACATTAGCACAAGGGATAAGAAGTAATCAGGCTGTACTAATTGATGATGTTTCCACTGGATCAGAGCATGACACTTTTTTCCACTTTCATGCTGAGTGGTTATCGAAAGGGAGAGAGCTGGAAATATTTTTCCAATAGACTACATTGAGGAACTATTATCATTCTCAATGGATGTAAAAATAGACTTTGTTTACTTGCTGTTGGAGGTGAATAAAAAATTACTTTGAGAAGCTCCATAGTGATGGTGAGTTAAGCCAATCAGAAACAGTATCAGATCCCCAAATGAGCAGATTTATAAATCAGGTGATCTGTAAGCCTACATTTGAGCGCAGGCCAGGTAGCCTGGGACAGGTAGCCTAGGCCAGGTTCTATGCGTAATCAGGTGCACGTCCTTACCCCACATTGACAGGAGCGACACAAACAAACAATGAATAAATTGACACCTTGTAAATTGATTAAACATTTTCTCACAAGTGTATCCTAGGTTGTGAGCTCTGCAGGAAACATGTCCAATCAGACAATGACAAAGGTATGACTGTAATTGCAACATACTGAATGCATTAACAGGAATTACCGTAACAAACATTGTAATTAGAAATGATGGTAATTAACAGTAAATGTACTACTGGTGATACTGGTGTGTCATCCCTGCGGCCTCCGCAATGGATTAGTCCACTCAGACAGGCCTCCGCAATGGATTAGTCCACTCAGACAGGCCTCCACAATGGATTAGTCCACTCAGACAGGCCTCTACAATGGATTAGTCCACTGAGACAGGCCTCTACAATGGATTAGTCCACTCAGACAGGCCTCTACAATGGATTAGTCCACTCAGACAGGCCTCCACAATGGATTAGTCCACTCAGAAGGCCTCCACAATGGATTAGTCCACTCAGACAGGCCTATACAATGGATTAGTCCACTGAGACAGGCCTCTACAATGGATTAGTCCACTTAGACAGGCCTCCACAATGGATTAGTCCACTGGTGATACTGGTGTGTCATCCCTGCGGCCTCCGCAATGGATTAGTCCACTCAGACAGGCCTCCACAATGGATTAGTCCACTCAGACAGGCCTCCACAGTGGATTAGTCCACTCAGACAGGCCTCCACAGTGGATTAGTCCACTCAGACAGGCCTCCACAGTGGATTAGTCCACTCAGACAGGCCTCCATAGTGGATTAGTCCACTCAGACAGGCCTCCACAATGGATTAGTCCACTCAGACATGCCTCCACAATGGATTAGTCCACTCAGACAGGCCTCCACAATGGATTAGTCCACTCAGACAGGCCTCCACAATGGATTAGTCCACTCAGACAGGCCTACACAATGGATTAGTCCACTGGTGATACTGGTGTGTCATTCCTGCGGCCTCCGCAATGGATTAGTCCACTCAGACAGGCCTCCACAGTGGATTAGTCCATTCAGACAGGCCTCCACAATGGATTAGTCCACTCAGACAGGCCTCCACAATGGATTAGTCCACTCAGACAGGCCTCCACAATGGATTAGTCCACTCAGACAGGCCTCCACAGTGGATTAGTCCATGCAGACAGGCCTCCACAATGGATTAGTCCACTCAGACAGGCCTCCGCAATGGATTAGTCCACTCAGACAGGCCTCCACAATGGATTAGTCCACTCAGACAGGCCTCCACAATGAATCAGACAGGTTTGAAGCAGACAGGTGTGAATCAGACAGGCGTGAATCAGCTGGAAAACAAAAAAAATCAACAATCGACCAGTCGACTAAATGGAGTCAGCCCTAGTGAAGTGTATACTTTTATTTCGAAGTAGATTCATTTAAGACTCCAAAGAAACACTGTGTAACCCTGACTTTAGCCCACTGCTGTAAAGGGTTAAGTAGAGACGAAGCAGGGTTTTAGCTGATAGAATAGACGTTTATCTGCAGGGTGACTGAACAGAACAGCTCTTGAGAAAAGGTTTGGCTGACATTGGATCTGAACAAAAGAGAATCTGCTCACGCTTCCATGAATTCCACTCTAACCGCTCATTCTCCACAGAGAGTGATTTGCATAGGAAACCCATTATTTATTTCCTAGCTGGTTATTCTATTACTCATTTTTGCCAAAGCTCCAATTCTTTCTGCAAAAAAATCTGGAAGCGTTTCCGAGTGACAATTCGACAAAGTGCCAGTTTCGCATGATAAACCAGCAATCACCCATTTTGTAATAAAATGTTAAAAAAGTAACATATTGTTGAACCTGTCGACTGCCTTCTCTCTCCTTCCAAATTAAGGCCCTAATCCGAGGTTTGGTGAAGTAATTGTTATCTATTTTTAAGGTGATATAATTTCTCCTCTCTATTAAATGTGTGTTTAAAAGTCACTAATGCATAACTTTAATAACGTTTTAATGGGATCTTATGGTATGGTTCCAGCACAAGGAAATGAAAGATTAAAAAAGTTAATTTTTATGCTTAACAAAATTCACATATATTTGAGAAATGGTGACATTTTGTTTCTGGGCAGTTTTTCAAAAAATGGTTCCCCAGGGGGGATAATTAGCTCCTTGGAATGACTTGTGGAACACTGTAAATCCAAGGTCGGGGAAAAACAAGCAGGCCGACTGGACTTTCAGAAGCTAACTCTAATAGATATTCAAGCAACAACAAGGATGTGTTTTTGCACATGCAGAACACAAGTCAAGGCATCTGACATTTTATAACATGACAGTCTTACTGTAAATTCCATTGTTAAAATGGTTGAATAACTACTGAACAGGGAAGGACAAACATTGACGCGGCCAGAGAGAGATGTTTATATGATGAGCCCTTCTCTTCTCTGTTAACCCTTATAAAGACCAGCTGGATGTGTTCCAAATGGTACCCTATTCCATATACTGTATTGTGCACTACGTTTGACCAGTGCCCATAGAGCTTTGGTCAAATGAAGTGCACTACATAGGGAATAGGGTGCCATTTGGAACTCCACCCTCTGTGTCCCTTCGTGTCTCCTATAAAGAGAGCCACGTAAAGAGTGCTACTGATCATTCGTGATCCAGATAATAAGATAGGTTTAATCGAGCCCAGAAGGGAACACTGATTCTTCGGGGTCTAAAAATAAGCTTGGTCAGCAGAAAGACAGTCTGGAGTAAACAGATGGGCCAGGGTGTGTGTGTGTGTGTGTGTGTGTGTGTGTGTGTGTGTGTGTGTGTGTGTGTGTGTGTGTGTGTGTGTGTGTGTGTGTGTGTGTGTGTGTGTGTGTGTGTGTGTGTGTGTGTGTGTGTGTGTGTGTGTGTGTGTGAGAGAGAGAGAGAGAGAGAGAGACGCATAACATAATATGTTCTACATGGGTAATGAGTCAGACTAACAGAGAACCAAGATAGGGCCTTCAAAGTCTCACTATCTGCTACAATTTCTCTGATTTGGTGGAGCCACTCAAAGTTCTTTCCTGCTCTTCACTTCCTACTGGCTTCATGATGACTACATTGTGACGACATGATGATTATATGATGAATACATGATGACTACATGATGACTACATGATGACTTCATGACTACATGATGACTACATGATGACTTCATGACTACATGATGACTACATGATGACATGATGACTACATGATGACTACATGATGACTACATGATGAATACATGATGAATACATGATGATGATGACTACATGATGACTACATGACTACATGATGACTTCATGATGAATACAAGATGAATACATGATGACTTCATGATGAATACATGATGACTACATGATGACTACATGATGACTACATGACTACATGATGAATACAAGATGAATACATGATGACTACATGATGACTACATTGTGATTATATGATGAATACATGATGACTACATGATGAATATAGGATGACTACATGATGACTACATGATGACTACATGATGAATGCATGATGACTACATGATGACTACATTGTGATTATATGATGAATGCAAGATGACTACATGATGACTACATTATGAACATGTGATGACTACATGATGAATACATGATGAATGCATGATGGCAACATGATGACTACATGATGACTGCATGATGACTACATTATGATTATATGATGACTACATGATGACTACATGATGAACATGTGATGACTACATGATGACTACATTATGATTATATGATGAATACATGATGAATACATGATGAACATGTGATGACTACATGATGACTACATTATGATTATATGATGAATACATGATGAATACATGATGAATGCATGATGGCAACATGATGACTACATGATGACTGCATTATGACTACTTAATGAATATGTGATGACTACATGATGAACGTGTGATGACTACATGATAACTACATGATGAATATGTGATGACAACATGATGACTACATGATGACTACATGATGAATGCATGATGAAAACACAATGGCTACATTATGACTACATGATGAATACATGATGACTACATGATGAATGCAAGATGAACATGTGATGACTACATGATGACTACATGATGACTACATGATGAACATGTGATGACTACATGATGACTACATGATGACTACATGATGACTACATGATGACTACATGATGACTACATGATGATTACATGATGACTACATTATGAATACATGATGACTACACAATGACTACATGATTACTACATTATGACTACATGACTACATGACTACATGGTGGGTGCATGATGACTACATTATGACTACATGATGACTACATGGTGGGTGCATGATGACTACATGATGACTACATGATGAATGCACGATGACTACATGAACACATGATGACTACATGATGAATATGTAATGACTATGTGATGACTAAATGATGACTACATCATGACTACATGATGACTACATGAATATATGATGACTACATGATGATTACATTATGACTACATGATGACTATATAATGACCTCATGATATTTAGTATTTTATTAGGATCCCCATTAGCTGTTGGTAAAAGCAGCAGCTACTCTTCCTGGGGTCCAACACAAATACATGAAACATGACATAACACAGAACATTAATAGACAAGAACATCTCAAGGACAGGACATCAATTAAAAAACATATAAATACATACACACAAACTATTTAGGTCAGCGTTGTGTCGTGAGGTGTTGCTTTATCTACTTTTTGAAACCAGGTTTGGGAAAGGTGAAAACCCAGTCTGTTGTACAACTGAATGCCTCCAACTGAAATGTGTCTTCTGCATTTAACCCAACCCCTCTGAATCAGAGAGGTGCGGGGGGCTGCCTTAATCGACATCCATGTCTTCGGCGCCCGGGGAACAGTGGGTTAACTGCCATTACTCAGGAGCAGTACGACAGATTTTTACCTTGTCAACTCGGGGATTCGATCCAGCAGCCTTTCGGTAAGTGGCCTAACACTCTAACCACTAGGTTTGCTGTTCGTTTGAGCAATATGAGATGGAAGGAAGTTCCATGCAATAAGGGCTCTATATAATACTGTACACTTTCTTGAATTTGTTCTGGATTTGGGGACTGTGAAAAGACCCCTGGCGGAATCTGGTGGGGTAAGTGTGTGTGTCAGAGCTGTGTGTAAGTGACTTCATGATGACTACATAATGTAATGAACAGCCGGTGGATGCATTTTAATGCAATAGAGAAGCCAAGACCGACTGGCGCTCTACTGCCAATAGCCCTTCCATTGACACACACACATACACACACACACACACACACACACACACACACACACACACACACACACACACACACACACACACACACACACACACACACACACACACACACACACACACACCACGCGCACACACACACACACACACACACACACAGAAGGCCAGACGTACCTTTCTGCCAATAACCCTCTCATTAACCTTCCAAATAGCTGTCACAAACATTTCCTCATCACACCCACCGTTTCTGTGGTGTGATTGGACATCCACCCTGTCATTCGGGACATGTGCCAATCAGACGATGTGGTGAGGCCTGTACCAATCAGACACCTGATCACAGTAAAACGTTCCAAATGTGGCAGATAGAAATGTGATGAATAGAGCTGACATGATACCCTATTCTACATGACAGACAACCCATACACGATATATACAAAAGTATGTGGACACCTCTATAATAAGTCGATTCGAGATATTTCAGCCACACCCATTCCTGACAGGTATACCAAATCAAAAACACAGCCATGCAATCTCCATAGTAGAATGGCCTTACTGAAGAGCTCAGTGACTTTCAATGTGGCATCGTCATAGTATGCCGCCTTTCCAACAAGTCATTTCGTCACATTTCTTCCCTGCTAAAGCTGCCCCCGGTCAACTGTAAGTGCCGTTAATGTGAAGTGGGAAAAAAATCTAGGAGCAACAACGGCTCAGCCGCAAAGTGGTAGGCCACACAAGCTCACAGGGATACCAACTCCATATTAATGTCCATGATTATGGAATGACATGTTCGACGAACAGGTGTCTAATGCAAAGGGCATGTAGTGTATAATGCCCCTGTACTCAGACATGTACAGGCTTTGCTGGACACCCTTATGATAATGTGTTTCAAACCCTTTTAAGGGCCACAGGCTTTACTGTTATGCTACATTTGCAAAATAATATGTATACACCCTCACATCCATAACTATAACTTTAGCAAGTTGGTTAGGACATCTACTTTGTGCATGACACAAGTCATTTTTCCAACAATTGTTTACAGACAGATTATTTCACTTATAATTCACTGTATCACAATTCAAATGGGTCAGAAGTTTACATACACTAAATTGACTGTACCTTTTAAACAGCTTGGAAAATTCCAGAAAATGATGTCATGTCTTTAGAAGCATCTGATAGGCTAATTGACGGTCAATTGGAGGTGTACCTGTGGATGTATTTACATTTACATTTACATTTAAGTCATTTAGCAGACGCTCTTATCCAGAGCGACTTACAAATTGGTGCTTTCACCTTATGACATCCAGTGGAACAGCCACTTTACAATAGTGCATCTAGGTCTTTTAAGGAGGGGGAGAAGGATTACTTTATCCTATCCTAGGTATTCCTTAAAGAGGTGGGGTTTCAGGTGTCTCCGGAAGGTGGTGATTGACTCCGCTGTCCTGGCGTCGTGAGGGAGTTTGTTCCACCATTGGGGGGCCAGAGCAGCGAACAGTTTTGACTGGGCTGAGCGGGAACTGTACTTCCTCAGTGGTAGGGAGGCGAGCAGGCCAGAGGTGGATGAACGCAGTGCCCTTGTTTGGGTGTAGGGCCTGATCAGAGCCTGGAGGTACTGAGGTGCCGTTCCCCTCACAGCTCCGTAGGCAAGCACCATGGTCTCATAGAGATGATAAGCATCACTTCCTCTGCTCTGAGCAGAACAATGGGACAGTTGATCCCAGAATGGAATTAGAGGGTGTCAAAGACTACTTGTAGCAATTTCCACAGACAATTTGACAAAGACACATTCTTGCCAAAGTACAGTCCAAATGCAAAGCTTGGTAACAGAATGACGGCACAAACAACACAAATCGTCATTCTATATCCACACCCTGCATCTGCACTGTTCTTTAAGTAAATGTGTTTTTGTAAAATTTTCTGTGGGGAAATTGTTCAAATAAATCCTTGTGGATAGAGTTGTGTGGTTTGGTTAACTTTACAAATCATTGGTTTCGGTTTGGCATACATATTAAAGTAAACATTTTGTTGGAGTCTCAGCATCACTCAAAGTGGAATTGGCCCTGATGCAGGGTCTGGTCTGTTCAACAGACTGAGGAATATGAACTCAACGTTATGCCACGTTTAGACCAGGGCCTGCATTTATCAAGCGTATGAGTGATAGGAAGGATGTTTATTTATTGTAATATTAGGTCAGATTATTATGTAGATCAACACTCCTACTGAGATGATTGAACAAAAAAACAAGACTTTGATTATAAGGTGACCTGTCTCTTTAAGGATAGGACTGGTGTTGGGAGAACTGATCCTATGTCAGTTGTTACAGGGCTGGGAGTTACAGCAGCTGCAGTTTGAGAGAGAGAGAAAAGAGAGAGAGTTCTGGGTTGGGGCATCTGGATCCCATATTCCAAAGGTCGCATGGATATAAAGGATAACACCAGCCTCCATAAAGTTTATTACAAATACGTATGATCATATTGCATAGCCTCACGGGATCAGGCGGCACATGAGGCTGAGACAAGCATAGCCGCCACACTGCATGTTTTCATTAGTACAGACAGAACATTAGACAGGTGTGTGGTGATGTGTGAGGATAAATTGGCAACCTTTCGTTCTCGTTTCTTCTCTGTAACTTACAAAATACTTCTGACAACTTGGCAAATTGTTCATAATTAAGCCACGTTTTTACAATTGCTTATTACATGCCTACCGTATAACGTGCACGAGCTGGTCACAAATGTGCCATGCCATGTATTCATTCTGCCTGCTCAGTTGCAAAAAGTTTGTCGAACGGAAGCTAATAGAACGAAACGGGGAGGGACCTACCTGAATTTGTCAAATATAAACTCTCGATTTAGTTGCAAAACATTTCCAACTGTTTGGCGGAATGAATACACCCTTGCTCAGTCAAAACTCCAATAGCCCTACTATATATACATTTTCACCATTAGCCCAGCAACCTAGGACACCAGCAGCTGCTTGTTATCACTGTTTGTTGGCTATTTTATGACATGGACGGATGCATACAACTACATACAAATTTGACAGCTTTGACATCAAAACAATGCCACAGCAGATAGCTTGCTGGTGCAACCACTGCGTGGTTTATTACACTGTAGCGCCCATCTAACTTGTCACACTGACTCGTGTAGCCATAGCATGGCTGAGGTTTGCAACATTGTGACACCACATTAAGGTTGGCCTACACTTTGAATAATTGCTTTTCTATTGCCCACAAACTAGGCCTAGGGGATTTATTATAATTTCTCTCATAACTAGAATTGTATAAAATAGTCGTAGCAATAGCCTACTGTGCTTCATCGGCTACCAAACAGCGTCACTGCTCAAGCAGCAATATAGCGCAGTCGATATTTTACTGCAAGTAGACACGAGCTACGAACTTCACTGCTCACGAAACACACCATGCAACAAAACACACATATGTAACCTGATTTGTAGGCTTACGTATGTGGACATTGATTGTTAATTCCAGGTGGAAAATCCCTTACCTGCTCTAGATCTATGGCCGCCAACGGACTGGTGCCATAATATTCTAATTATTCTGCTTTCAGTCTGCTCAAATAATGATTCCAAAATATATCAAACAATTCCTCGGCAGTGGTATCCGGTGTCTGATATTGTCGATATATCTGTCATTAACCAAATCGAAAGGGCGCCCGCGTCCCTAATTGTTGAATAATACAGACAGCAGCTCTCGCCACCAAAACCCGCTTATTTTGTAAGCGAGTTGCTGAGGTTTATTTCAAACTCAGTGCCTCTTTGCTTGACATCATGGGGAAATCAAAATAAATCAACCAAGACCTCAGAAAAAAAAATGTAGACCTCCACAAGTCTGGTTCATCCTTGGGAGCAAGGAAGAACAATTATGTGGAAATATTGAGGCAACATCTCAAGACATCAGTTAAAGCTTGATCGCAAATGGGTCTCCAAATGGACAATGACCCCAAGCATACTTCCAAATGGACAATGACCCCAAGCATACTTCCTAAATTGTGACAAAATGGCTTAAGGACAACAAAGTCAAGGTATTGGAGTGGCCATCACAAAGCCCTGACCTCAATCCTATAGGAAATTTGTGGGCAGAACTGAAAAAGCAAGGAGGTCTACACACCTGACTCAGTTACACCAGCTCTGTCAGGAAGAATGGACCAAAATTCACCCAACTTATTGTGGGAAGCTTGTGGAAGGCAACCTGAAACGTTTGACCCAAGTAAAAAAATGTAAAGGCAATGCTACCAAATACTGTGTGTAGCCTGATACTGTCTGTGTGTAGCCTGAGACTGTCTGTGTGTAGCCTGAGACTGTCTGTGTATAGCCTGAGACTGTCTGTGTGTAGCCTGAGACTGTCTGTGTATAGCCTGAGGCTGTCTGTGTATAGCCTGATACTGTCTGTGTGTAGCCTGAGACTGTCTGTGTGTAGCCTGAGACTGTCTGTGTATAGCCTGAGACTGTCTGTGTGTAGCCTGAGACTGTCTGTGTATAGCCTGAGGCTGTCTGTGTATAGCCTGAGACTGTCTGTGTATAGCCTGAGACTGTCTGTGTGTAGCCTGAGACTGTCTGTGTGTAGCCTGAGACTGTCTGTGCGTAGCCGGAGACTGTCTGTGTGTAGCCTGAGACTGTCTGTGTATAGCCTGAGGCTGTCTGTGTATAGCCTGAGGCTGTCTGTGTATAGCCTGAGACTGTCTGTGTATAGCCTGAGACTGTCTGTGTATAGCCTGAGGCTGTCTGAGTATAGCCTGAGACTGTCTGTGTATAGCCTGAGGCTGTCTGTGTATACCCTGAGAACAGACCTTTTTGGCTGCCCGTCTGTCTTTGTAGCAGACCTCTGTCTGTCTGTCTTTGTAGCAGACCTCTGTCTGTCTGTCTGTCTGTCTTTGTAGCAGACCTCTGTCTGTCTGTCTGTCTGTCTGTCAGCCTGTCTGTCTGTCTGTCTTTGTAGCAGACCTCTGTCTGTCTGTCTGTCTGTCTGTCTGTCTGTCTGTCTGTCTGTCTGTCTGTCTGTCTGTCTGTGTCTGTCTGTCTGTCTGTCAGCCTGTCTGTCTGTCTGTCTGTCTTTGTAGCAGACCTCTGTCAGTCTGTCTGTGTAGTCTTTGTAGCAGACCTCTGTCAGCCTGTCTGTGTAGTCTTTGTAGCAGACCTCTGTCTGTCTGTCTGTCTGTCTGTCTGTCTGTCTGTCTGTCTGTCTGTCTGTCTGTCTGTCTGTCTGTCTGTCTGTCTGTCTGTCTGTCTGTCTGTCTGTCTGTCTGTCTGTCTGTCTGTCTTTGTAGCAGACCTCTGTCAGTCTGTCTGTGTAGTCTTTGTAGCAGACCTCTGTCAGCCTGTCTGTGTAGTCTTTGTAGCAGACCTCTGTCAGCCTGTCTGTGTAGTCTTTGTAGCAGACCTCTGTCAGCCTGTCTGTGTAGTCTTTGTAGCAGACCTCTGCGTGTCAGCCTGTCTGTGTAGTCTTTGTAGCAGACCTCTGTCAGCCTGTCTGTGTAGTCTGAGACTGTCTGTGTGTCTGTCTGTCTGTGTAGTCTTTGTAGCAGATCTCTGTCAGCCTGTCTGTGTAGTCTGAGACTGTTTGTGTGTCTGTCTGTCTGTGTCACCACGATGGTCTTGTTAATGTCGTAGCCACCAGGGACGTTCCTGCAGTGTTCTAGTTGGTTCCATGCAGAGGAACGTGAGATAACCGTGTTAATTAGGATTAGTGGGAGGGTGTAGCTAGCTATCCAAATCTATTTGGGACAAGGAGGACTGTATCGTCTCTATTGTAACAACAGTCAGGATTGGCAACATAATCTATTCTATGAAATCTATTTAAATGTTCACCAATTATTCCAGATATTGTTTGCTCATAACATGTGTCACCCTGGTCCCAGATGTGTTTGGTGTCTCCATGGAATCCTTTGTCACAATCAATCAGAATCATGTTTATGCATTTTGAAGACTAATAATCTAACCTATTCTAACCAATAGACGCAAAACGTGACATTATTATTATCAGATATGGAGTATATTATACTTGTTCATAACTGATGTTATAACACTAACTCATTCAGATCAGTACTTCATACTGTACTTCATATTGATGTTATAACACTAACTCATTCAGATCAGTACTTCATACTGTACTTCATATTGATGTTATAACACTAACTCATTCAGATCAGTACTTCATACTGTACTTCATATTGATGTTATAACACTAACTCATTCAGATCAGTACTTCATACTGTACTTCATATTGATGTTATAACACTAACTCATTCAGATCAGTACTTCATACTGTACTTCATATTGATGTTATAACACTAACTCATTCAGATCAGTACTTCATACTGTACTTCATATTGATGTTATAACACTAACTCATTCAGATCAGTACTTCATACTGTACTTCATATTGATGTTATAACACTAACTCATTCAGATCAGTACTTCATACTGTACTTCATATTGATGTTATAACACTAACTCATTCAGATCAGTACTTCATACTGTACTTCATATTGATGTTATAACACTAACTCATTCAGATCAGTACTTCATACTGTACTTCATATTGATGTTATAACACTAACTCATTCAGATCAGTACTTCATACTGTACTTCATATTGATGTTATAACACTAACTCATTCAGATCAGTACTTCATACTGTACTTCATATTGATGTTATAACACTAACTCATTCAGATCAGTACTTCATACTGTACTTCATATTGATGTTATAACTCATTCTAACTCATTCAGATCAGTACTTCATACTGTACTTCATATTGATGTTATAACACTAACTCATTCAGATCAGTACTTCATACTGTACTTCATATTGATGTTATAACACTAACTCATTCAGATCCATACTTCATACTGTACTTCATATTGAATTGATTGGATGACAACGTCTTGACAGCTTTTCCTATAAAAATGACCTACCAACTTCTCTTCCACCTAAAACCCAACCTGTGTGTGTGTGTGCGTGCGTGCGCTTGTGTGTTTGTGTGTGTCGTAGGTTCAGCTCAGTTCAGCTCCTGAGCCATGCTATCCTGGGAAGTAATGTACAACTGGAGTGATGCTGTTTCCTGCTCTCTCTCTCTTTCTCTATCTCTCTCTCTCTTTTACTCTCACTCTCTCTCTGAGTCTCTCTGTCTCTCTCTGAGTCTCTCTGTCTCTCTCTGAGTCTCTCTGTCTCTCTGTCTCTCTCTCTCTCTCTCTGTCTGTCTGTCTGTCTGTCTGTCTGTCTGTCTGTCTGTCTGTCTGTCTGTCTGTCTGTCTGTCTGTCTCTCTCTCTCTCTCTCTCTCTCTCTCTCTCTCTCTCTCCTGGGAAACATGATTACATTGCCAATGCAAGTGAAATGGATAAACAAAAGTGAAATCAACAATAACAAGTGAACAGTAAATATCTCCCTCTCTCCTTCCCTTTGTAGGTCTCTGTTATGTTTTCAATGTGTCATTGACCAGGATGTTGTAGACAGGCTGTCAAAACCTCTCTGTTTCTGCCACGCAGGGTATTAGCAATGCAAATATGCCAAAGCTGCTGTTTCCTGCTCTCTCTCTCTTTCTCTCTCTCTCTCTCTCTCTTTCACTCTCACTCTCTCTCTGAGTCTCTCTGTCTCTCTCTGAGTCTCTCTGTCTCTCTGTCTCTCTCTCTCTCTCTCTCTGTCTCTCTCTGTCTCTCTCTGAGTCTCTGTCTGTCTCTCTGTCTCTCCTCTCTCTCTCTCTCTCTCTCTCTCTCTCTGGGTCTCTGTCTCTCTGTCTATCTCTCTCCCCTCTCTCTCTCTCTCTCTCTCTCTCTCTCTCTCAATCAAATACACAGTGACAGAGACAGTAAGGCTAACAGGAGAAATAAAGAGAACGCAGTGGAAGTTAGGGAGGGAGGGAACAGAGCACTGGGACTGTGAGACGAGCAGCCATCCGTTGAGCTAGCTCAGCTGGCTAATTTTAGCCTTCTCTTGTACTGCCACTGTATCTCCCAATGGATGAGTTGAATCACTGAGAGTACATCGTTCTGTATTTGGACTTCTTCCTCTTCTCTCTTTTCCTCTCTCTTCTGTTATGCTTCCCAGCATGCTCTGCCTTGTGGATGCACAGTATGAGAGGGGCGGGGGCAGGGAGGGATTTAGGGACAGAGGGAGGCTGGGTGCAGCTGGGTTCGGATCGGGGCCCGTTAAAGGCCTGTATTTTGTAGAACATACAGTATATTTCTTTACTTATGTAAGATAAAAACCATTGAAAGGGTCTGAACACATTTTCAAAATTATGTTATATATCAGCTCAGTTAAGCCATACCGGCCTGGGACCCTGAACACTTTTGGACTTATGGACTTTATGGATTGTTGATACCACCAACCTTGGTTTGCGTGGCAATAAAGTGTCTTGTATCTTGATGCTATAAAGTACAGGACAGTAAAGTGGCTGACACTCACCCACACACCATAGGCTTAGAATTAAGAAATACATTAAGCTTGAATTTATCCCTTAATACACGGGAGTCTAACTCTCTCTGTCACGGCAAAGAGGGGATCAGATCATGTGATAAGGTCAAACGGGATCAGCTTTCACAGCTAATACACACCAGTAGCAGGTCTTGAAAGAGTGTGGTACTGGCTGGTAACACCAAGGTCATGGGTCCAGTCCTCACAGCGATCCCTGTGGTACTGAGTCCACTAATAGGTACTGAGTCCACTGTTTTCTGCCTTGCCATTTGGCATCACAGTGAACACATGACAGAGGATCTGGAAGGCCATGACATCACATCAGATGAAGGCCATGACATCACATCAGATGAAGGCCATGACATCACATCAGATGAAGGCCATGACATCACATCAGATGAAGAACATGACATCACATCAGATGAAGGCCATGACATCACATCAGATGAAGGACATAACATCACATCAGACAAACACAGTTTTGCGTGACTGAAATGACCCGCTATTCCCTATTTAGTGCTATAACACTTAAAAAAATATTTTTACATTTATAAGTCAGTTAAGAACAAATTCTTACTTATAATGATGGCCTACCGAGGAACAGTGGGTTAACTGCCTTGTTCAGGGGCAGAACAACACATTTCTACCTTGTCGGCTCAGAGATTCGATCCAGCAACATTTCAGTTACTTGCTCTAACCACTAGGCTACTTGCCGCCCCACTTTGGTCAGAAGAAATGTTCTCTACTGTGAAAAGGGTACCATTTGGGACTTATACAATGTTGTGTGATGTGAATGAGCGTGGCTCTGGCAACGCCAAGGTCATGGGTTCAAAACCACACCAGGGGAGTGATCATAGGCTTCTCATGTTAAATTGTATCATGGTACTTATTCAATGCAAACTCTAGAATTACAGGCGTTCGTGACGAAATTGGAAACCGCCAATACATTGATTGAACAAGCTGCCACCAACGTCAAGCTGCCACCAACGTCAAGCTGCCACCAACGTCAAGCTGCCACCAACGTCAAGCTGCCACCAACGTCATTAAACCTGTTGTGTTACTACTACTGATTACAGAGTGATTGTGAGTTTGGTATGACAGCAACCATAACAGAGGACTTGGCTAAAATCCAGCCACTACAACAGAGGAGCTGGCTAAAACCAGCAACCACAACAGAGGAGCTGGCTAAAACCAGCAACCACAACAGAGGAGCTGGCTAAAACCAGCAACCACAACAGAGGAGCTGGCTAAAACCAGCAACCACAACAGAGGAGCTGGCTAAAATCCAGCAACCACAACAGAGGAGCTGGCTAAAACCAGCAACCACAACAGAGGAGCTGGCTAAAACCAGCAACCACAACAGAGGAGCTGGCTAAAACCAGCAACCACAACAGAGGAGCTGGCTAAAACCAGCAACCACAACAGAGGAGCTGGCTAAAACCAGCATCCACAACAGAGGAGCTGGCTAAAACCAGCAACCACAACAGAGGAGCTGGCTAAAACCAGCAACCACAACAGAGGAGCTGGCTAAAATCCAGCAACCACAACAGAGGAGCTGGCTAAAACCAGCAACCACAACAGAGGAGCTGGCTAAAACCAGCAACCACAACAGAGGAGCTGGCTAAAAGCAACCAGAGGAGCAACCAGCAACCACAGAGGAGCTGGCTAAAACCAGCAACCACAACAGAGGAGCTGGCTAAAACCAGCAACCACAACAGAGGAGCTGGCTAAAACCAGCAACCACAACAGAGGAGCTGGCTAAAACCAGCAACCACAACAGAGCTAAAACCAGCAACCACAACAGAGGAGCTGGCTAAAACCAGCAACCACAACAGAGGAGCTGGCTAAAACCAGCAACCACAACAGAGGAGCTGGCTAAAACCAGCAACCACAACAGAGGAGCTGGCTAAAATCCAGCAACCACAACAGAGGAGCTGGCTAAAACCAGCAACCACAACAGAGGAGCTGGCTAAAACCAGCAACCACAACAGAGGAGCTGGCTAAAACCAGCAACCACAACAGAGGAGCTGGCTAAAATCCAGCAACCACAACAGAGGAGCTGGCTAAAACCAGCAACCACAACAGAGGAGTTGGCTAAAGTTCAAAAGCATCTATAACCTGCCAAGCTTATATTAACATGCATCAACATTCGTCAACCAAATTGGTAACCACCTGGTATGGCATAGTATAGCTGTAATTGTACACATTGAACCCCAAAGAAAACAGCAATGAGACAACATACCACTTAAAGTAATGTGTAAACCTCCTTCATTTAGCTAAATAAATGGAGGGTATGCAAAGGCCATACTCATTATGATGCACGCAGCCTACACACAATTTAAAATGGCCTTTTATGCATCTTTAATTTGGACACGGCTGTGAATGAGCTTCATTCCTGTTGCGGAGTGCAGTTGGGAGGAAATCTGCGTGCAGCGAGAATCTGAAGACTCAGATTCAATCAAACGTTCATTCATGTTTATGCAGTGTGTACAAGATTCCGCTAAATAGGAATATTGGAAGCATAATTTAATATTGGAAGCAACAATATTTAAGGCGCTGGCCTTCACTGCTGAATTGAAAACAACGATTGAAAACAGCTATAATGACGTAATGCTTAATCCTCCACCTCCACCACCTCCCTCCACCCTCTCTGCAGACGACTTTGTCCAATCACTTTGAAAAAAAGGTTTGACGCCATCCGCTCCTCATTCAATCAACCTACTGGTCTCAACTCACACAGAACTACCCCAAGCCTTGACCTCTTTCTCCCTTCTCTCTCTCTCCAGATGAAGTCCTGCGAGTAGTGATGTCCAGCAGCCTGACAATGTGACCACTCGACCCCCATCCCCTCCTCCCTTCTTCAGACCATCTCTGGAGACCTTCTCCTCATTTCCCTCAACATCCCTGACCTCTGGCTATGTCCCCATCTGACTTCAAAATGGCCAGAGTCGCAAGAAAATAACCCTCGACCCCTCTGATGTCAAACACTACAGACCGGTATCCCTTCTATCTTTTCTTTCCAAAAGACTTGAGCGTGCTGTCTCTGACCAATTATCTTGTTATCTCTCTCAGCATGATCTTCTTGACCCTAACCAGTCGGGCTTCATGACGGGTCACTGAACTGAGACTGCTCTCTGTGTCACGGAGTCTCTCTGCTCTGTTCTCATCCTCCTAGATCTATACGTTGCCTTCAACACCATGAACCATCAGATCCTCTTCTCCACCCTCTCGGGGTTTGGACGTTACAGGATCTGCACACTCCTGTATTGCATCCTACCTGGCATGCCGCTCTTACCAGGTGGCTGTGGAGAGGATCTCTCACTACTGGTGTCCCCCAGAGCTCGGTTCTAGGCCCTCTCCTCTTTTCTCTATACACAAAGTCACTCTGCTCCAATATACCCTCTTATGGTCTCTCTTATCAATGCTATGCGGATGGCACTCAACCACAAATCTCATATCCTCCTTCTGACACCCAGGTGGCAACACGCATCTCTGCGTGCCTGGCAGATAACTATGCTTGAATGTCGGCCCACCACCTCATGCTCAACCTGGACAAGTAGGAGCTGCCCTTCCTCCCAGAAAATGCCTGCCTGCTCCAAGACCTATGCACAATGCCAATGGTGGAACCAGCTCCCATCTGATGCTAAGGACAGCAGAGTCCCGGCCCATCTTCTGAAAACATCTATCACTTCAAAGAGTATCTTAAGGCTGGCGTTACACCAAGAAACTTTCATGTAACTTTGGTTGCTTGCAACTGATCTGATGCTCGATTTCTTCATGTAAGACCAGCAGCAACTAGTAAGAAACTAATCTGCCACTTGGCTGAATCCAGTTGCAAAAAAATACAAATGAGTTGCAAGCAACAGCCAATCAAAATGAATGCTTTTATCACTTGATGCTTTCAATTGTTCGGAATTCCGGCCCAGTTGTCATGTCAACACAGCTGTCAGTGATGCGGGTGCTGAGATGCAGCTGGACAGAAAAGACATTTGTCAAATGGGAGCTCTGTCATACAATAACCAAACGGTTGGATAAACAAGTTATTTGTGAAATCAAGACGTAATAAAGCAGATGAGGTTAGGTGAGTTTAGAATTCTCAAAACATATGGAATGATATAACTTAAGCAGCTTCAATTTGATTGGTTGTTGCATGCAATTTCAGTTGCATTTGAGTTATTTCATGTATCAGCAAAGTTGCTTGAAATGATGTCACTTACAACCTGCAACTGCAACTAAAATAGTGTGAAAGTTGCGTTGTGTAACCCCAGCCTAAAAGTCTTATCCCCACCCCCCAAAAAAACCTGCCACTTGTTTTTTCCTACTAGCACTGACTTTGCTGATAACTTCTTTATTGAGGAAAGATTTACTGACTACAACCATTACTACGACCCTGACTACGACCCTGACAACAACCCTGTCTTACGACCCTGACCAAGACCCTGACTACGACCCTTACCACGACCCTGACTACAACCCTGACAACGACCCTTACAACGACCCTGACTACGACCCTGACTATGACCCTGACTATGATCCTTACTACGACCCTTACTACGACCCTGACCACGACCCTGACAACGACCCTGACTACGACCCTGACTATGATCCTTACTACGACCCTTACTATGACGTCCAGACCCCTACTACTGTATGGCTACTGTCTGCTGGGGAACATTGGAAGCATCACTTTTGAGGGGAGTCAGTCAACGAAGTACTTACATACTGTCTAAAACCACTGCCCAACATCACTCCATACAAGTAGCCAGTCCCCTGCTGCTGTTGTTGAGTGGAGGATCAGTGTATCATGTTTTTCTGGTTAGAGAGAGACCACAGTGGACCATCTATGTAGCCAGGCAGTGGCAGGCACCACTATACACCATATGATTTAACTAATTACCACAGGCCCTTGATTAAAGAAATGCAGTCTTACTCCCGCTCTTCCCTCTCCACCGTCATCTCCCTCTCTCTGTCTTTCTTTAACCTTCCCCCACCCCCGCCACCCTACAAAAACACCTCTGACCAAGTCTCTCCAACACAAAAACACCTCTGACCAAGTCTCACCTCTGACCAAGTCTCTCCTCTGACCAAGTCTCACCTCTGACCAAGTCTCACCTCTGACCAAGTCTCACCTCTGACCAAGTCTCACCTCTGACCAAGTCTCACCTCTGACCAAGTCTCTCCTCTGACCAAGTCTCACCTCTGACCAAGTCTCACCTCTGACCAAGTCTCACCTCTGACCAAGTCTCTCCTCTGACCAAGTCTCTCCTCTGACCAAGTCTCTCCTCTGACCAAGTCTCACCTCTGACCAAGTCTCACCTCTGACCAAGTCTCACCTCTGACCAAGTCTCACCTCTGACCAAGTCTCACCTCTGACCAAGTCTCACCTCTGACCAAGTCTCTGACCAAGTCTCTCCTCTGACCAAGTCTCACCTCTGACCAAGTCTCTCCTCTGACCAAGTCTCTCCTCTGACCAAGTCTCACCTCTGACCAAGTCTCTCCTCTGACCAAGTCTCTCCTCTGACCAAGTCTCACCTCTGACCAAGTCTCACCTCTGACCAAGTCTCTCCTCTGACCAAGTCTCACCTCTGACCAAGTCTCTCCTCTGACCAAGTCTCTCCTCTGACCAAGTCCTCTGACCAAGTCTCTCCTCTGACCAAGTCTCACCTCTGACCAAGTCTCACCTCTGACCAAGTCTCACCTGTGACCAAGTCTCTCCTCTGACCAAGTCTCTCCTCTGACCAAGTCTCTCCTCTGACCAAGTCTCTCCAACACAAAAACACCTCTGACCAAGTCTCTCCTCTGACCAAGTCTCTCCTCTGACCAAGTCTCACCTCTGACCAAGTCTCACCTCTGACCAAGTCTCACCTCTGACCAAGTCTCTCCTCTGACCAAGTCTCTCCTCTGACCAAGTCTCACCTCTGACCAAGTCTCTCCTCTGACCAAGTCTCTCCTCTGACCAAGTCTCACCTCTGACCAAGTCTCTCCTCTGACCAAGTCTCTCCTCTGACCAAGTCTCACCTCTGACCAAGTCTCTCCTCTGACCAAGTCTCTCCTCTGACCAAGTCTCACCTCTGACCAAGTCTCTCCTCTGAAAAAGTCATCCCTGACCAAGTCTCACCTCTGACCAAGTCTCACCTCTGACCAAGCTCTCCTCTGACCAAGTCTCTCCTCTGACCAAGTCTTAATCTGACAAGTCTCTCCAACACAAAAACACAACGTCTGACCAAGTCTTCCTCTGACCAAGTTAAATTAACAAACTCTGACCAAATGTCTCACCTCTGACCAAGTCTCACCTCTGACCAAGTCTCTCCTCTGACCAAGTCTCACCTCTGACCAAGTCTCACCTCTGACCAAGTCCCCTCTGACCAAGTCTCAGTCTGACTTCTCACCTCTGACCAAGTCTCACCTTTCAACTGAATCACGGAAGTCTCACCTCTGACCAAGTCTCTCCTCTGACAAGTCTCCCTCAAACCAAGTTCACTTTCTGAGCCCCTCAAACTGACCAAGTCCCTTTATCTGACCAAGTCTGGTCCTCTGACCAGCCCCATACAAACTCATGACCAAGTCTATCCTCTGACCAAGTCTCTCCCCCTCTGCATGGTCCCTTTATTAGCAAGTCCCCATGACAAACTGCATGGTCCTGACCAAGTCTCACCTCAAACTGCAAGTCTCACCTTGACCAAGTCTCCCTCTGACAAAGTCATGGTCCTCTGACCCCAAGTCCTCCAACACAAAAACATCCCGGTCCCTCTCCCTTCTCTATTCCCGTTCTAATCCCAGCTGTTTTAGCTAATGAGACACCACCTTCATTTGGAGCCGAAGACTCAATTAATTAAATGCAAGTCAACAATCGCTGGGAAACAACGTTGCAGAACTTGTGCACACATTTAGTTAAATTAACAAACAGATGGTGTTAGAAGAGCCCCATACAAATGGGTTTCTGGTTTTTTATTATTGTATACAAACTGCATGGTCCCTTTATTAGCAGCCCCATTTAAACTGCAAATGGTCCCTTTATTAGGCCCCATCAAACTTTATTAACAGAATCAAACTGCATGAATCACTTTATCATCCCCATCAAACACAGTTCACTTTATTAGCAGCCCCATACAAACTGCATGGTCCCTTTATTAGCAGCCTCATACAAACTGCATGGTCCCTTTATTAGCAGCCCCATACAAACTGCATGGTCCCTTTATTAGCAGCCCCATACAAACAGCATGGTCCCTTTATTAGCAGCCCCATACAAACTGCATGGTCACTTTATTAGCAGCCCCATACAAACTGCATGGTCACTTTATTAGCAGCCCCATACAAACTGCATGGTCACTTTATTAGCAGCCCCATACAAACTGCATGGTCCCTTTATTAGCAGCCCCATGCAAACTGCATGGTCACTTTATTAGCAGCCCCATACAAACTGCATGGTCCCTTTATTAGCAGCCCCATACAAACTGCATGGTCACTTTATTAGCAGCCCCATACAAACTGCATGGTCCCTTTATTAGCAGCCCCATACAAACTGCATGGTCACTTTATTAGCAGCCCCATACAAACTGCATGGTCACTTTATTAGCAGCCCCATACAAACTGCATGGTCACTTTATTAGCAGCCCCATACAAACTGCATGGTCCTTTATTAGCAGCCCCATACAAACTGCATGGTCCCTTTATTAGCAGCCCCATACAAACTGCATGGTCCCTTTATTAGCAGCCCCATACAAACTGCATGGTCCTTTATTAGCAGCCCCATACAAACTGCATGGTCACTTTATTAGCAGCCCCATACAAACTGCATGGTCCCTTTATTAGCAGCCCCATACAAACTGCATGGTCACTTTATTAGCAGCCCCATACAAACTGCATGGTCACTTTATTAGCAGCCCCATACAAACTGCATGGTCACTTTATTAGCAGCCCCATACAAACTGCATGGTCCCTTTATTAGCAGCCCCATACAAACTGCATGGTCCCTTTACTTTATTAGCAGCCCCATACAAACTGCATGGTCCCTTTATTAGCAGCCCCATACAAACTGCATGGTCCCTTTATTAGCAGCCCCATACAAACTGCATGGTCACTTTATTAGCAGCCCCATACAAACTGCATGGTCCCTTTATTAGCAGCCCCATACAAACTGCATGGTCCCTTTATTAGCAGTCCCATACAAACTGCATGGTCACTTTATTAGCAGCCCCATACAAACTGCATGGTCCCTTTATTAGCAGCCCCATACAAACTGCATGGTCACTTTATTAGCAGCCCCATACAAACTGCATGGTCACTTTATTAGCAGCCCCATACAAACTGCATGGTCACTTTATTAGCAGCCCCATACAAACTGCATGGTCCCTTTATTAGCAGCCCCATACAAACTGCATGGTCACTTTATTAGCAGCCCCATACAAACTGCATGGTCCCTTTATTAGCAGCCCCATACAAACTGCATGGTCCCTTTATTAGCAGCCCCATACAAACTGCATGGTCACTTTATTAGCAGCCCCATACAAACTGCATGGTCCCTTTATTAGCAGCCCCATACAAACTGCATGGTCCCTTTATTAGCAGTCCCATACAAACTGCATGGTCACTTTATTAGCAGCCCCATACAAACTGCATGGTCCCTTTATTAGCAGCCCCATACAAACTGCATGGTCACTTTATTAGCAGCCCCATACAAACTGCATGGTCACTTTATTAGCAGCCCCATACAAACTGCATGGTCACTTTATTAGCAGCCCCATACAAACTGCATGGTCACTTTATTAGCAGCCCCATACAAACTGCATGGTCCCTTTATTAGCAGCCCCATACAAACTGCATGGTCACTTTATTAGCAGCCCCATACAAACTGCATGGTCCCTTTATTAGCAGCCCCATACAAACTGCATGGTCACTTTATTAGCAGCCCCATACAAACTGCATGGTCCCTTTGCTCGTTGTATAATTCCTTCTTGCATCTACAGTGCATTCGGGAAAGTACCCAGACCTGCAGATCATGTCAGGTTGTCAGGTCATGTCAGGTCAAGCTCTGTCAGGTTGGATTAGGAGCGTCGCTGCACATCTATTTTCAGGTCTCTCCATAGATGTTCGATCGGGTTCAAGTTCTGGCTCTGGCTGGGCCACTCAAGGACATTCAGAGACTTGTCCCGAAGCCACTTCTTGCGTTGTCTTGGCTGTGTGCTTAGGGTTGTTGTCCTGTTGGAAGGTGTTGCCTGTAAGCTTCTGGTTGGGGTATGTATGTACGGTCACTGTGGGGACGACGTCATCGATGCACTTATTGATGAAGTCGGTGACTGAGGTGGTGTATTCCTCAATGCCATTGGATGAATCCAGGAACATATTCCAGTCTGTGCTAGCAAAACAGTCCTGTAACTTAGCATAACACGTCATTGAGTACTTCCGTATTGAGTGAGTCACTGGTACCTCCTGCTTTAGTTTTTGCTTGTAAGCAGGAATCAGGAGGATATAATTATGGTCCGATGTGCAAAAAGGAGGGTGAGGGAGAGCTTTGAAGGCGTCTTTTTGTGTGGAGTAAAGGTGGTCTAGAGTTTTTGTTCCACTGGTCGCACATTTGGTAAAAAGGGATTTAAATTTTCATGCATTAAAGTCCACGGCCACTAGGACTTTACCACAGTCATGTCGTCAGCAATGTCGTCAGTCGTGGGTGAACAGGGAGTACAGGAGTGGACTAAGCACGCACCCCTGTGTGGCCCCCGTGTTGATGGTCAGCATGGCGTTTGTGTTATTGTCTACGCTCACCGCCTGGGGGCAGCCCGTCCCAGTGTCCTGAGCTTAGTGATGAGCTTGGGGGACACTAAGGTGTTGAATGCTGACCTGTAGTCAATGAGCAACATTTTCATGTAGGTGTTCCTCTTATCCAGGTGGGAGTGCGGTGTGGCGTGCGTCATCTGTGGATCTGTTGGGGCGGTTTGCGAAATGGAGTGGGTTCGGCGTGTCTGCAACGATGGCGTTGATGTGATCCATTAACAGCCTTTCAAAGCATTTAATGTTGACAGATGTGAGTGCTACGAGGCGATAGATATTTAGACAGGTTACCTTGGCGTTCTTGGGCACAGGGACAATGGGGATCTGCTTGGAACATGTAGGTATTACAGACTGGGTCAGGGAGAGGTTGAAAATGTCAGTGAAGACACTTGCCAGCTGGTCAGCGCATACTCAGGGTATGCGTCCTGGTAATCTGTCTGGCCCCGCGGCCTTAGAAATGTTAACCTGTTTAAAGGTCTACTCTGCTGGATCTATTTTGCTGAAACAAAATAACATCACTGTTTCTCAACGTGTTTCTAGACCAACCACACATCCTACTGGGGTGGCAGGGTAGACTAGTGGTTAGAGTGTAGAGGCGGCAGGGTAGCCTAGTGGTTAGAGTGTAGAGGCGGCAGGTAGCCTAGTGGTTAGAGTGTAGAGGAGGCAGGGTAGCCTAGTGGTTAGAGTGTAGAGGCGGCAGGGTAGCCTAGTGGTTAGAGTGTAGAGGCCTAGTGGTTAGAGTGTAGAGGCGGTAGCCTAGTGGTTAGAGTGTAGAGGCGGCAGGGTAGCCTAGTGGTTAGAGTGTAGAGGCGGCAGGGTAGCCTAGTGGTTAGAGTGTAGAGGCGGCAGGGTAGCCTAGTGGTTAGAGTGTAGAGGCGGCAGGGTAGCCTAGTGGTTAGAGTGTGAGGCGGCAGGGTAGCCTAGTGGTTAGAGCAGGGTAGCCTAGTGGTTAGAGTGTAGAGGAGGCAGGGTAGCCTAGTGGTTAGAGTGTAGAGGCGGCAGGGTAGCCTAGTGGTTAGAGTGTAGAGGCGGCAGGGTAGCCTAGTGGTTAGAGTGTAGAGGCGGCAGGGTAGCCTAGTGGTTAGAGTGTAGAGGCGGCAGGGTAGCCTAGTGGTTAAACGTTGGACTAGTAACTGGAAGGGTGGAAGTTCAAACCCCCGAGCTGACAAGGTACAAATCTGTCGTTCTGCCCCTGAACAAGGCAGATAACCCACTGTTCCTAGGCCGTCATTGAAAGTAAGAATTTGTTTTTAACTGACTTTCCTAGTTAAATAAAGGTAAAATTGACAAATAATAATTAAAAAAGGTCAAATAAAAAAATGCAGTATCATTGGGCTCCTGAGCGGCACAGCGGTCTAAGGCACTGCATATCAGTGCAAGAGGTGTCACTGCGGTCCCTGGTTTGAATCCAGGCTGCATCACATCAGGCTGTGATTGGGAGTCCCATAGGGCGGCTAGGGTAGCCTAGTGGTTAGAGAATCCAGGCTGCATCACATCAGGCTGTGATTGGGAGTCTCATAGGGCGGCTAGGGTAGCCTAGTGGTTAGAGAATCCAGGCTGCATCACATCAGGCTGTGATTGGGAGTCTCATAGGGCGGCTAGGGTAGCCTAGTGGTTAGAGTGTAGTGGCGGCAGGTAGCCTAGAGTCCCATAGGGCGGCTAGGGTAGCCTAGTGGTTAGAGAATCCAGGCTGCATCACATCAGGCTGTGATTGGGAGTCTCATAGGGCGGCTAGGGTAGCCTAGTGGTTAGAGAATCCAGGCTGCATCACATCAGGCTGTGATTGGGAGTCTCATAGGGCGGCTAGGGTAGCCTAGTGGTTAGAGAATCCAGGCTGCATCACATCAGGCTGTGATTGGGAGTCTCATAGGGTGGCTAGGGTAGCCTAGTGGTTAGAGAATCCAGGCTGCATCACATCAGGCTGTGATTGGGAGTCTCATAGGGCTAGGCTAGGGTAGCCTAGTGTGGTTAGAGTGTAGTGGCGGCAGGTAGCCTAGAGTCCCATAGGGCGGCTAGGGTAGCCTAGTGGTTAGAGAATCCAGGCTGCATCACATCAGGCTGTGATTGGGAGTCCTATGGGGTGGCTAGGGTAGCCTAGTGGTTAGAGAATCCAGGCTGCATCACATCAGGCTGTGATTGGGAGTCTCATAGGGTGGCTAGGGTAGCCTAGTGGTTAGAGAATGTAGGCTGCATCACATCAGGCTGTGATTGGGAGTCTCAGAGGCGGCTAGGGTAGCCTAGTGGTTAGAGAATAGAGGCTGCATCAGGTCAGGCTGTGATTGGGAGTCTCAGAGGGCGGCTAGGGTAGCCTAGTGGTTAGAGAATGTAGGCTGCATCACATCAGGCTGTGGTTAGAGTGTCAGAGGCGGCTAGGTAGCCTAGTGGTTAGAGAATAGGCTGCATCACATCAGGCTGTGATTGGGAGTCCCATAGGGTGGCTAGGGTAGCCTAGTGGTTAGAGAATCCAGGCTGCATCACATCAGGCTGTGATTGGGAGTCCCATAGGGTGGCTAGGTAGCCTAGTGGTTAGAGTGTAGTGGCGGCAGGTAGCCTAGAGTCCCATAGGGCGGCTAGGGTAGCCTAGTGGTTAGAGAATCCAGGCTGCATCACATCAGGCTGTGATTGGGAGTCCCATAGGGTGGCTAGGGTAGCCTAGTGGTTAGAGTGTAGAGGCGGCAGGTAGCCTAGTGGTTAGAGTGTAGAGGCGGCAGGTAGCCTAGTGGTTAGAGTGTAGAGGCGGCAGGTAGCCTAGTGGTTAGAGTGTAGGGCGGCTAGGGTAGCCTAGTGGTTAGAGAGATCCAGGTGCCTAGTGGTTACATCAGGCTGTGATTGGGAGTCCCATAGGGTGGCTAGGGTAGCCTAGTGGTTAGAGAATCCAGGCTGCATCACATCAGGCTGTGATTGGGAGTCCCATAGGGTGGCTAGGGTAGCCTAGTGGTTAGAGAATCCAGGCTGCATCACATCAGGCTGTGATTGGGAGTCCCATAGGGTGGCTAGGGTAGCCTAGTGGTTAGAGTGTAGAGGCGGCAGGTAGCCTAGTGGTTAGAGTGTAGAGGCGGCAGGTAGCCTAGTGGTTAGAGTGTAGAGGCGGCAGGTAGCCTAGTGGTTAGAGTGTAGAGGCGGCAGGGTAGCCTAGTGGTTAGAGTGTAGAGGCGGCAGGGTAGCCTAGTGGTTAGAGTGTAGAGGCGGCAGGGTAGCCTAGTGGTTAGAGTGTAGAGGTGGCAGGGTAGCCTAGTGGTTAGAGTGTAGAGGTGGCAGGGTAGCCTAGTGGTTAGAGTGTAGAGGCGGCAGGGTAGCCTAGTGGTTAGAGTGTAGTGGCGGCAGGTAGCCTAGTGGTTAGAGTGTAGAGGCGGCAGGTAGCCTAGTGGTTAGAGTGTAGAGGCGGCAGGTAGCCTAGTGGTTAGAGTGTAGAGGCGGCAGGGTAGCCTAGTGGTTAGAGTGTAGTGGCGGCAGGTAGCCTAGTGGTTAGAGTGTAGAGGCGGCAGGGTAGCCTAGAGTCCCATAGGGCTGCATGGTAGCCTAGTGGTTAAAGTGTAGTGGCTGCAGGTAGCCTAGAGTCCCATAGGGCGGCAGGGTAGCCTAGTGGTTAGAGTGTAGTGGCGGCAGGTAGCCTAGAGTCCCATAGGGCGGCTAGGGTAGCCTAGTGGTTAGAGTGTAGAGGCGGAGTCCCATAGGGCGGTTAGGGTAGGCCGCCATTGTAAATAATCATTTGTTCTTAACTGACTTGTCTAGTTAAATACACATTTAAAACCATTGCACAGAGCTGCATTCATTCAGCTTGTTTAATGTTTTTATGTATTATCCCTAACAAGGAGAAATGCATGTTTTGATTTTCCCAATTAAAGATCAGATTTGCTAAATCTAAAGAAAATGAGCAAATTATAGGCAGAAAGATAGAGAGAGAAAGAGAGTGTGATAGAGACAGGAAAGAGCAGGAGAGAGATGTTTATTGTCATGAGTCTTGCCCTTGAGGCAGAACTGAGCAGTTTCCGCTAGATGGGCCAGCTGCAATGTCAAAATTGCCTATATCGTAAAAAATTAATGACAACAAAAATGAGCCTTTTGGTTTTAATTTAAATTTCAGCATTATGGTTAACAGTGTGGTGAAGGTTAGGGTTAGGTAAAAAAAAATCTGATTTTATGACATTGTGGCTGTGCCAGCGAGTGACCACTCTGCAGAGCTGCCTCCAGGGCAAGATTCATGACAACAAATGCCAACCTGCGAGAAAGAGACAGAGAGGCCCATCCACTAACCCTAATTATAGCAGCAAAACGACCAGATGTAAAACGTTAACGGAGGGGACGGGATGTTTAACGGTTGTGTAAAACGTTAACGGAGGGGACGGGATGTTTAACGGTTGTGTAAAACGTTAACGGAGGGAACGGGATGTTTAACGGTTGTGTAAAACGTTAACGGAGGGGACGGAATGTTTAACGGTTGTGTAAAACGTTAACGGAGGGGACGGGATGTTTAACGGTTGTGTAAAACGTTAACGGAGGGGACGGGATGTTTAACGGTTGTGTAAAACGTTAACGGAGGGGACGGGATGTTTAACGGTTGTGTAAAAACGTTAACGGAGGGGACGGGATGTTTAACGGTTGTGTAAAACGTTAAAGGAGGGGACGGGATGTTTAACGGTTGTGTAAAAACGTTAACAGAGGGGACGGGATGTTTAACGGTTGTGTAAAACGTTAACGGAGGGGACGGGATGTTTAACGGTTGTGTAAAACGTTAACGGAGGGGACGGGATGTTTAACGGTTGTGTAAAACGTTAAAGGAGGGGACGGGATGTTTAACGGTTGTGTAAAAACGTTAACGGAGGGGACGGGCTGTTTAACGGTTGTGTAAAACGTTAACGGAGGGGACGGGATGTTTAACGGTTGTGTAAAACGTTAACGGAGGGGACGGGATGTTTAACGGTTGTGTAAAACGTTAACGGAGGTGACGGGATGTTTAACGGTTGTGTAAAACGTTAACGGAGGGGACGGGATGTTTAACGGTTGTGTAAAACGTTAACGGAGGGGACGGGATGTTTAACGGTTGTGTAAAACGTTAACGGAGGGGACGGGATGTTTAACGGTTGTGTAAAACGTTAACGGAGGGGACGGGATGTTTAACGGTTGTGTAAAAACGTTAACGGAGGGGACGGGATGTTTAACGGTTGTGTAAAACGTTAACGGAGGGGACGGGATGTTTAACGGTTGTGTAAAACGTTAACGGTTGTGTAAAACGTTAACGGTTGTGTAAAACGTTAACGGAGGGGACGGGATGTTTAATGGTTGTGTAAAACGTTAACGGAGGGAACGGGATGTTTAAAACCCCTGATTCAAATCAATACCAAATAACTGTCATTTCTCTGGAAAAGAAATATGTTGATATAACAATGTTCCTTCAAAGACACTTTCTCCTTGTTCATATAAAGCCATATTTAGGCTTTTCAATGGGCTATGATAATCAGAAAATTAACACCTCAAAAAGTCCTTCCTTTTGTTTCACATATGGCCAAAACATAATTTTGAGGGGATTGGATGTTTAATGGTGTCCCAAAATACAAGGGAACACACACATGTTTAGGCTGAGGAAAACGTCCCTAGCAGAATACACAAAACGTTAAGGCTGAGGACCCTGTCCCTAAAACACACACACACGAGGCTGTTTGGACCCTCGTCCCTAATGAACACACACAAACGAGGCTGATTCAAATCAATACCAAATAACTGTCCCTTCAGAAAAGAAATGATGTTGACCCTAACAATGTTCCTTCAAAGACACTTTCACCACACGAGGCTGAGGACCCTATCCCTAGCAGAACACACAACTATGATAATGAGGACCCTCGTTAACCCTAGCAAACACTTCCTTTTGTTTCACATAGGCTGAACATAATTTTGCAGAACACAGATTGCATCACAATGGTGTCCCATAAATACAAGGCAGAACACACACACACGAGGCTGAGGACCCTCGTCCCTAGCAGAACACACACACACGAGGCTGAGGACCCTCGTCCCTAGCAGAACACACACACACGAGGCTGAGGACCCTCGTCCCTAGCAGAACACACACACACGAGGCTGAGGACCCTCGTCCCTAGCAGAACACACACACACACGAGGCTGAGGACCCTCGTCCCTAGCAGAACACACACACACGAGGCTGAGGACCCTCGTCCCTAGCAGAACACACACACACGAGGCTGAGGACCCTCGTCCCTAGCAGAACACACACACACGAGGCTGAGGACCCTCGTCCCTAGCAGAACACACACACACGAGGCTGAGGACCCTCGTCCCTAGCAGAACACACACACACGAGGCTGAGGACCCTCGTCCCTAGCAGAACACACACACACGAGGCTGAGGACCCTCGTCCCTAGCAGAATACACACACACGAGGCTGAGGACCCCCGTCCCTAGCAGAACACACACACACGAGGCTGAGGACCCTCGTCCCTAGCAGAACACACACACACGAGGCTGAGGACCCTCGTCCCTAGCAGAACACACACACACACGAGGCTGAGGACCCTCGTCCCTAGCAGAACACACACACACACGAGGCTGAGGACCCTCGTCCCTAGCAGAACACACACACACACGAGGCTGAGGACCCTCGTCCCTAGCAGAACACACACACACGAGGCTGAGGACCCTCGTCCCTAGCAGAACACACACACACGAGGCTGAGGACACTCGTCCCTAGCAGAACACACACATACGAGGCTGAGGACCCTCGTCCCTAGCAGAACACACACACACGAGGCTGAGGACCCTCGTCCCTAGCAGAACACACACCATACCGTATGAGCAAGCAGAATAATTACAATTGCCAAAGGCTAAGGAGAAAGCCATAGAGACTGAGGTAATAAACATTATACTGAACGTAGCTCTAAAAATACTCCCTGTTTACAGGACATAATATCTGTCCCAAATGGCACTCTATGCCTATTATAGTACACTACTTTTGACCAGGCCCTGAATCAAAAGTAGTGCACTATAACCCACCGGTCAAAAGTTGTAGAACAGTCATTCAATGGTTTTTCTTTATTTGTACTATTTTCTACATTGTAGAATAATTAGTGAAGACATCAAATCTATGAAATAACACATATGGAATCATGTAGTAACCTAAGAAAAGTGTTAAACAAATCAAAATATTTTTTATATTTGAGATACTTCAAAAAGTAGCCACCCTTTGCCTTGATGACAGCTTTGCACATTCTTATCATTATTTCATTGTGCCACTTCAGACACATCGTTCTGTATCATCAACAGTAGATTAGGTTCGGACTACTGCAATCAAGATAATCTATTCATTTCCTAGTGGTGTGATTTCTAAAAATGAGTTTTTTGAATGACCTCCATTTCCGATGTGTTGCCATCGCTGAGTTCCTACCGGAACTGCCTTTACCTTCCTCTACACAGATCTATATATTTTACATTTACATCTACATATATGTAGATCACTCACAGCATCTATAATAGAGAATATATGGATTCCCATTGATAATGCTTTTACACCTGCATTGTTTGCTGTTTGGGGTTTTAGGCTGGGTTTCTGTACAGCACTTTGAGATATCAGCTGATGTACGAAGGGCTATATAAATAAATTTGATTTGATTTGATTTGATAATGTGATCGTTTGTGTTGGATTGTGTTCAGTCTTGGAACTGACATAAAATGACATAAAAGACATAAAAATGGGATCCACGAGTGCATCTGACTCTGGGGAAGTAGATAAAGGGCTTCATTGCCAAAATCCTGAAGTATCCCTTTAATACGTATGAAGCTTTACACAAAAACACACACACACACTGAAGATAGTGCCAGACCAGAGGCATCCCCCATCCAAACGTATCTCTAAAGATCTGTACACTCTCTAACAACAATTGATTGGTTATTGATTGGTAATCTTGTACTGATTGTAATTAGCCTATGTTGTGCTCCATTTTCATTCACAGTCCAGAAGTCCATTCTTAATGAAGAAAATAATTGGCCCCCCTGTAGTCTATTATGGAAATACCAGCAGCACTCGGCCTACCGCCTCTATGGTCGCCATCTTTAAAACTGCCCACAAAGCAACAACAATGAGAGCAGTAAACAAAAACAACAAATCATTAAACTACCCAGTCATCCAGTCATTCAGTCATTGTCATTAAACTACCCAGTCATCCAGTCATTCAGTCATTGTCATTAAACTACCCAGTCATCCAGTCATTCAGTCATTGTCATTAAACTACCCAGTCATCCAGTCATTCAGTCATTCAGTCATTCAACTACCCAGTCATCCAGTCATTCAGTCATTGTCATTAAACTACCCAGTCATCCAGTCATTCAGTCATTGTCATTAAACTACCCAGTCATCCAGTCATTCAGTCATTGTCATTAAACTACCCAGTCATCCAGTCATTCAGTCATTGTCATTAAACTACCCAGTCATCCAGTCATTCAGTCATTGTCATTAAACTACCCAGTCATCCAGTCATTCAGTCATTGTCATTAAACTACCCAGTCATCCAGTCATTCAGTCATTCAGTCATTCAACTACCCAGTCATCCAGTCATTCAGTCATTGTCATTAAACTATCCAGTAATTCAGTCATTCAGTCATTATCATTAAACTACCCAGTCATTCAGTCATCCAGTCATTCAGTCATTCACCGACCCAGTCATCCAGTCATTCAACTACCCAGTCATCCAGTCGTTCAGTTATTCAGTCTTTCAACTACCCAGTCATCCAGTCATCAAGTCATCCAGTCATCCAGTCATCCAGTCATTCAACTACCCAGTCCTCCAGTCATTCAGTCATTCAACTACCCAGTCATCCAGTCATTCAGTCATTCAACTACCCCGTCATCCAGTCATCCAGTCATTCAGTCATCCAGTCATTCAGTCATCCAGTCATCCAGTCATTCAGTCATCCAGTCATCCAGTCATTCAGTCATTCAGTCATCCAGTCATTCAGTCATCCAGTCATCCAGTCATTCAGTCATTCAGTCATTCAGTCATCCAGTCATTCAGTCATTCAGTCATTCAGTCATCCAGTCATTCAGTCATCCAGTCATCCAGTCATTCACTCATCCAGTCATTTATGATTTTCAGTATGAAGACAGCAGAGGAGGAATGTCGTGTTTCTACCCAGGGAAAGTGCTGCTGGTTAATTGGACTTAGACAAATTCTCCAATTAGATATGTAATTATATATTACAGCATACCAATGAATATTTGGCGTTTTATGTCACTTGCACTTGTAGAGGCCTTAACAAAGGCTCCTAAACTGACAGTGACTACAGGGCCAAACAGATCAAAAGGACATGGCTAAACCGTCAACCATTAAAGGTTTGAGACTTGCTGCCACTCTGATCTGTTCCCTATATACATGGACTTGTTAGAGAACTACTACCACACATCACTTAAATTGGTACAACACTCTCACTAATGGGTACAACATGTATAGATGACAACACGTTCTGCCTGCGGCTATGGAACCCTGACCTGTTCACCGGACGTGCTACCTGTCCCAGACCTGCTGTTTTCAACTCTCTAGAGACAGCAGGAGACAGCAGGTGTGGTAGAGATACTCTGAATGATCGGCTATGAAAAGCCAACTGACATTTACTCCTGAGGTGCTGACTTGCTGCACCCTCAACAAATACTGTGACTATTATTATTTGACCCTGCTGGGCATCCATAAACATTTGAACATCTTGGCCATGTTCTGTTATAATCTCCACCCGGCACAGCCAGAAGAGGACTGGCCACCCCTCATAGCCTGGTTCCTCTCTAGGTTTCTTCCTAGGTCCTGGCCTTTCTAGGGAGTTTTTCCTAGCCACCGTGCTTCTACACCTGCATTGCTTGCTGTTTGTGGTTTTAGGCTGGGTTTCTGTACAGCACCTTGAGATATCAGCTGATGTAAGAAGGGCTTTATAAATACCTTTTAGATTTTTAGATTTTATAGGCTCTTAGAAGGCACGCCTAACAATTTGTCAATGAACCACAACAATACCATCACCCACAAAAGCTTTTTGGTCCTCCAAAATTACAGCGTGGTACTGTATTCTGTGGGGGTGGTACTCATTTACTGTTAATTATAGCCAGCAGTAAATTACTGTAAATTTACAGGACAAATATGAAAAAATACATTATGATATGATATTCTGTAGGGTACAGTATTCTCACTAATGGGTGCAACAAATACAGCCTCTTACAAGGCATGCCTCAAAATATGTTAATGAGTCCACAGTGCAACATAATTCACAGTATGTTGCTGTAAATATCATTTTACAGCAGTGTAGCAGAGTGCCATTAAGCCCCCATAATACATTGCTCTTTACAGTAATTTAACTAACTAGTAGCTAACTGTAAAATTGGTTATGGAGTAGGAAATCACACACAGCACTACTGCTAGTACAGCCTCTCTCCTCACACCAAAGAACCAGAAAGAGAGAGGGATGAAGGGTAGAGAGAAATAGAGGGTGGGTGTCAGAGAGAGAAAGAGACAGAGGTAAAGAGAGAGAGACAGGGGGGAAGAGAGAGAGAGCGAGAGAGTGTATCTTGGATAGAGTTATGTGTGTGGGAGTGTAAGTCATGTGTGTATTTGTGTGTGTGTGTGTGTGTGTGTGTGTGTGTGTGTGTGTGTGTGTGTGTGTGTGTGTGTGTGTGTGTGTGTGTGTGTGTGTGTGTGTGAGTCGTGTGTTAGAGTATGTTGAGTAGACACTGGGAGGATTATGCCTCCATGTGGTTAAGGAGGTATGGAGGGATGGAGGGAAGGAGGGAAGAAGGGAAGAAGGGAAGGAGAGAAGGAGGGAAGAAGGGAAGGAGAGAAGCAGGGAAGAAGGGAAAGAGAGAGGGAGGAAGAGAGAGAAAAAAAATATGGAGTGCGAGAGAGAGATAGAGAGAGACAGAGAGAGAAAGAGAGAGTACATTAGATAGAGCTATGAGTGTGTGTGTAAATCGTGTGTAGGTTGGGAGGATTATAATTCCATGCAGATAAGGAGGGATGGAGGGAAGGAGGGATGGAGGAAACGAGGGATGGAGGGAAGGAGAGAAGGAGGGAAGAAGGGAAGGGGGGAAGGAAGGAAGGAGAGAAGGAGGGAAGAAGGGAAGGAGGTATGGAGGGAAGAAGCAAAAGAGAGAGGGAGGAAGAGAGAGAGAAAAAATATGGAGTGCGAGAGAGAGACAGAGAGAGAAAGAGAGAGAAAGAGAGAGTACATTAGATAGAGCTATGAGTGTGTGTGTAAGTCGTGTGTAGGTTGGGAGGATTATACTTCCATGCAGATATGGAGGGATGGAGGGAAGGGGGGATGGAGGGATGGAGGGATGGAAGGAAGGAGGGATGGATGGAGGGAAAGAGGGATGGAGGTATGGAGGGAAGGAGGGAAGGAGAGATGAAGGGAAGGAGAGATGGAGGGAAGGAAGAAGGGATGGAGAGAAGGAGGGCTGGAGAGAAGGATGGATGGAGGGAAGGAGGGATGGAGAGAAGGAGGGATGGAGGGAAGGAGGGATGGAGAGAAGGAAGGATGGAGAGAAGGAGGGATGGAGAGAAGCAGGGAAGGAGAGAAGGAGGGATGAGGGAAAGAGGATGGAGAGAAGGAGGGATGGAGAGAAGGAGGGATGGAGAGAGGGAGGGATGGAGAGAAGGAGGGATGGAGAGAAGGAGGGATGGAGAGAAGGAGGGATTTGAATGGATTGAACTAGTAGTACTGTATCCTCAGTACATTTTTTAAGGTGTTGTTCTATGTACATACAGTTGATGTCGGATGTTTACATACACCTTAGCCAAACACATTTAAACTCAGTTTCTCACAATTCCTGACATACAATTCCTTGTTTTAGGTCAAAAAGATTCACAACTTTATTTTAAGAATGTGAAATGTCAGAATAATAGTACGGTGTGCTATTATTCTGATGCAAACCGTAGTCTGGCTTTTTTATGGCGGTTTTGGAGCAGTGACTTCTTCCTTGCTGAGCGGCTTTTCAGGTTATGTCGATATAGGACTTGTTTTACTGTGGATATAGATACTTTTGTATCTTTTTCCTCCAGCATCTTCACAAGGTCCTTTGCTGT